>NC_044035.1:116663757-116963757 GCF_901765095.1 Microcaecilia unicolor
AAAAACACACTGGGTTCTCCCAGCAGGATCCAAAGTGTCATTTATTATTTCTCAGCTGGATATCTATCAAGTTTATGGGTTAATTTTTCTGTAGACTGTTATTTATGGGTTTTTGTTTGTTTTCAGCTATCATTACTAACAATACGGTTAATAGCAATCATTTGTTATCAGGCACCAGCGGTGATGCTTCAGATGTGAGCAGTGAACTGAGAATACTCATTTGGTAGCTGAATAAGGCTTTGACAGGGCCCATTTATAACAAGCTCATTCCATAATGTCCAGCCTATTAATAAAATTTTGTTGCTGTCTAATTAGAGATGCCTGATGTGTATAGCAGCGCAGCAAAGAAGACTTTCTTTTCCCTTAGATATGGTCTGGCACCATTCAGCAAAAGAAAAAAAAATCTCCTTTACGAAAGTTATTGGATTTGGGGACAGAGACATCTTTATTCAGCATAATGGGTAAAATGATACTGTTTGCTTGGACAGCAAAAACATAACAGATGTAATAAAAACAACCAAAAGCATATTGTCCAGTTTTTGATGGAAAAAAGCAATCCAGGTTTGTTAACTTAGATTGTATCTAGAATGCTGATTTTGAATCATGAATATATTATGCTGTTTAGGAGAAATGCTTTATCCAATCATCTATATGATTAACAACATAGAAGATGGCTCACCAAACTGCACATTATTGACTAAGATTTACTTTATACCTTTCCTCACACACAATCTCTTCTGCCATTTAGTCTAGCAGCCCTTTGACTTGCAGGCAGCGACCCTATAACCAGGCTAGCCTTCAGGGGTTGTAGTCATACTGAAAATCAAGGGAGCCCTTGCCCCCCCTTCTTCACAGGAAGTTTCTGTCCTTCCTGAGTTTACCTTAAGAAATATTTGTTACAATTTAATTGTTTACTACACAGTATTATTTTATTTTTCTAGAGAGATGTAAGAGAATTAGAAAAATGGACCTAATGAACCACTGGCTTTCTTTTCATCTACCCAACTATGTAAACATGTAGGGGGCAATATTTGTTGTTTGCATGTTCTACCTTGTTGCTTATTACGATGCTTCATTTGTATTGTGCTGTTTTAATGGCACTTTATTATTGCTCTTACTATTTGCAAGTTTATCTCATTATATATGTCATTGATATTTTGTCACTTTAATATAGTTATATTTTTATAATGTAAGCCACCTATGTCAAGCTTCATCTGGTGTATACCACATATCTCTTCATAAAGATGGTTACCTACGTAGGAAACTTATGTCAGAGGAGGGCGGGCACAGGAAGAAGGAGATAGACATCGGTGGAGGCAGAAGCGATCGACGTTCCGTTGTTTCATACCGTGCAGTGCCTTCACACACAGGTGAGAGGCGCTACACGGCCGGTAAAGCGGAGGGGGGGGGTCCGTTGGAGGGGGGAACGGTGGCGACAAACTCAGGGGGTGGGGCAAGGGGCGGAGGATGGCGGGAGGCGGAGCAGTGTTGGGAAAAGAAGAAGATCAAGGCAGGAAGGGAGGGGGGCCCGGAGCTGCAAAAGTTTAGATTTTTATTTTCAGTTTTTAATTTAGTAAAGGGTGGAAGCGGGAAACAGCGGCAATCTCGGGGGGGGGGGGGGGGGGGCAAGGCCATCCATACAGGACACTTCTGACGAGCGCCTTTGCCCCCTCCTGGTCCTTTTTTGAGGTATGTTTAGTTTTGTAGTGATGCAGGGGGAAGCGGGGAGCCACGTGTTTGTGGGGTTTTTTTGTTGTTGTTCTGACGTTTGTGGCATGCGCAGAGCAGCCAGCATAACACTTGGCTGCTCTACGCATGATTTAGGGGCCGATTACCGACGGGGATTACGAATCTTTGATACATTGTACTTTTCAATACCGCACCGAACATGTGCGACTTGTTTTTATTGGTGCATGCTTCGTTTTTTCAAATTCGTTAGGGAGTTTAACGTTTTTGAAATTTTTACGTTTGGTTGATGCATCTAGCCCTCAGTTCAGGTTTCATCATAGCAGGATGCCTCTCCAGGTTCCATGAGGAGTGGAGCAAAATTACCTCAGACCAATGTGTCTTGGAAATAATAAAGCAGGATTACAAACTGGAGTTCTTCCATTCCATTGCAGATTTTTTATTGGAATCGCCATGCAAAGTTTCAACCAAATGTCAAGCAGTTCAAGACACCTTTCAAACGCTTCTTCATTTAGGCACACTAGAGCCTGTCCCCAGATGTGATTGGGTAATGGGAAGTTATTCCATTTACTTTGTAATTCCAAAAAAGGGGGGATTCTCCGAGGACAAGCAGGCTGCTTGTTCTCACTAATGGGTGACGTCCACGGCAGCCCCTCCAATAGGAATCTTCACTAGCAAAAGCCTTTGCTAGTCCTCGCGCGCCGATGCGCACCGTGCATGCGCGGCCGTCTTCCCGCCCGAAACCGGCTCGTGCCGGCCAGTCTTCTTTTGTCCGCGCTCGGTACGGTCGTGTTTACGCCGTTCGCGCCCCGAAAGTCGACATCGCGCGTCTTTTTTTGGACTTCGCTAAGAAAAAAAAAAAAAATCATTCGGAAGGAGACCTTTTCGGTCTGTTCCCCTTCCTATATTTCTAGTTTTTGACCCGTGAAGTTTTCTTTCGTCGTCGGGGTAGGCCCTTTTGAGGCCTCGGTTCGAAGTTTTTCTTCCCCTTTTTTTGTGGTGCCATCTTCGCCATTACGAGTTTTGATCTCGCCGGCGCGATTTTTCCGCCCATGACATCGAAGTCTCCCAGCGGCTTCAAGAAGTGCACCCAGTGCGCCCGGGTAATCTCGCTCACTGATAGGCACGCGTCGTGTCTTCAGTGTCTGGGGGCTGGGCACCGCCCGCAGGCCTGTAGTCTGTGCTCTCTTTTACAAAAGCGGACTCAGGTAGCGAGATTGGCCCAGTGGAACGTTTTGTTCTCGGGCTCTTCGTCGGCATCGGCACCGGGAGTATCGAGTGCATCGACGTCGCCAGCGTCCAGACCTTCATCCTCGGCCGCGATTGCATCGAGTGCATCGAGGCATCGACCCTCTGCATCGGGGCTGAGACATCGGAAGGCTGCGTCGGCGTCGGTGGTACCGGGACCTCCTCGTCTGCTGATGTCGTCGGACGGTGGTGCTTCGTCTGGAGTGCAGGTGAGGGCTGTCCATTCCCCTGCTGGTGGCGGTGAGCCTTTGGGTGGGTCTCCCCCTACCCTGAGGGCTCCTGCGGTACAGCCCCCCCGAGACCGACCTTCTTCGGCCTCGGCCCCGAGGAGGCGACGGCTGGATTCTACGTCCTCCTCGTCGGTGCCAGGAAGCTCCGGTGACATGCTTCGTCCCAAGAAGTCGAAGGAGCATCGACACCGGTCCCCTTCCTGTGTCGGCACCGAGAGCTCTGGGTCGCCGAGGGAGTCGGCACCCAGCAGGCATCGGCACCAAGAGGACCGCTCACCCTCTGTTCAAGAGGTGTCGATGCACTCCACTATGGACAGCCCGGAACAGCCTCCACGCCCTGAACAGACTCTGACATCGACACCTGCATCGGCTTCCATGTCTTTCTCCACAGCCGCTCTGCACGAGAGTCTCCGGGCCGTTCTCCCAGAGATCCTGGGAGAGCTGTTGCGCCCTTCCCCTCCGGTACTGGGGGTGCTTGCGCCACCGGTACCGTCGAGTGAGGCGCCGGCTGGCTCTTTGCCCGGGGTGAGGTCTCCGACATCGGTGCCGACTGCGGCCACCTCCCAGGAAGGCTCCCCGACGACGTCGGCGGAGGGAGCTTCGCCGGTGCTGGCGAGGGAGTCTACCTCTCGACGCTCCCACCATGGCCGTGGTTCCACGGAGTCGAGCCGGGCACGGCTTCAGACACAGGTTCGTGAACTTGTGTCTGATACCGATGGTGAGGCCTCGTGGAAGGAGGAGGAGGACATCAGATATTTCTCTGACGAGGAGTCTGATGGCCTTCCTTCTGATCCCACTCCCTCTCCTGAAAGGCAGCTTTCTCCTCCCGAGAGCCTGTCTTTCGCTTCCTTTGTCCGGGAGATGTCTATGGCCATCCCCTTCCCGGTGGTTGTGGAGGACGAGCCCAGGGCTGAAATGTTTGAGCTCCTGGACTATCCTTCTCCACCTAAGGAAGCGTCCACAGTACCCATGCATCATGTCCTCAAAAAGACATTGCTGGCGAACTGGACCAAGCCATTAAGTAATCCCCACATTCCCAAGAAGATCGAGTCCCAGTACCGGATCCATGGGGACCCAGAGCTGATGCGCACTCAGTTGCCTCACGACTCTGGAGTTGTGGATTTGGCCCTAAAGAAGGCTAAGAGTTCTAGGGAGCATGCTTCTGCGCCCCCGGGCAAGGACTCTAGAACCTTAGACTCCTTTGGGAGGAAGGCCTACCATTCCTCTATGCTCGTGGCCAAAATTCAGTCTTACCAGCTCTACACGAGCATACACATGCGGAACAGTGTGCGGCAGTTGGCGGGCTTGGTGGACAAGCTCCCCCCTGAGCAAGCCAAGCCATTTCAGGAGGTGGTCAGGCAGCTGAAGGCGTGCAGAAAATTCCTGGCCAGAGGGGTGTATGACACCTTTGATGTTGCGTCCAGGGCCGCTGCTCAAGGTGTGGTGATGCGCAGACTCTCATGGCTGCGTGCCTCCGACCTGGAGAATAGACTCCAGCAGCGGATTGCGGACTCGCCTTGCCGTGCGGATAACATTTTTGTAGAAAAAGTCGAGCAGGTGGTAGAGCAGCTCCACCAGCGGGATACCGCTTTCGACAAGTTCTCCCGCCGGCAGCCTTCAGCTTCTACCTCTACAGGTAGACGATTTTTTTGGGGAAGGATGACTGTTCCCTACTCTTCTGGTAAGCGTAGGTACAACCCTCCTTCTCGACAGTCTGCGGCCCAGGCTAAGCCCCAGCGCGCTCGCTCTCGTCAGCAGCGTGCGCCTCAGCAAGGCCCCTCGGCTCCCCAGCAAAAGCAAGGGACGAGCTTTTGACTGGCTCCAGCAGAGCATAGCCGACATCCAAGTGTCAGTGCCGGGTGACCTGCCAGTCGGAGGGAGGTTGAAAGTTTTTCACCAAAGGTGGCCTCTCATAACCTCCGATCAGTGGGTTCTCCAAATAGTCCGGCAAGGATATACCCTCAATTTGGCCTCAAAACCTCCAAATTGTCCACCGGGAGCTCAGTCTTACAGCTTCCTGCACAAGCAGGTACTTGCAGAGGAACTCTCCGCCCTTCTCAGCACCAATGCGGTCGAGCCCGTGCCATCCGGGCAAGAAGGGCTGGGATTCTATTCCAGGTACTTCCTTGTGGAAAAGAAAACAGGGGGGATGCGTCCCATCCTAGACCTAAGGGCCCTGAACAAATATCTGGTCAAAGAAAAGTTCAGGATGCTTTCCCTGGGCACCCTTCTCCCCATGATTCAGGAAAACGATTGGCTATGCTCTCTGGACTTGAAGGACGCCTACACACACATCCCGATACTGCCAGCTCACAGACAGTATCTGCGATTTCAGCTGGGCACACGTCACTTCCAGTACTGTGTGCTACCCTTTGGGCTCGCCTCTGCGCCCAGAGTGTTCATGAAGTGCTTGGCTGTAGTAGCAGCGGCACTTCGCAGACTGGGGGTACACGTGTTCCCATATCTCGACGATTGGCTGGTGAAGAACACATCCGAGGCAGGAGCTCTACAGTCCATGCAGATGACTATTCGCCTCCTGGAGCTACTGGGGTTTGTGATAAATTATCCAAAGTCCCACCTTCTTCCAGTGCAGAAACTCGAGTTCATAGGAGCTCTGCTGGACTCTCGGACGGCTCGCGCCTATCTCCCAGAGGCGAGAGCCAACAACTTGTTGTCCCTCGTCTCGCGGGTGCGAGCGTCCCAGCAGATCACAGCTCGGCAGATGTTGAGATTGCTGGGCCACATGGCCTCCACAGTTCATGTGACTCCCATGGCCCGCCTTCACATGAGATCTGCTCAATGGACCCTAGCTTCCCAGTGGTTTCAGGCTGCTGGGGATCTAGAAGACGTGATCCACCTGTCCACGAGTTTTCTCAAATCCCTGTATTGGTGGACGATTTGGTCCAATTTGACTCTGGGACGTCCTTTCCAAATTCCTCAGCCACAAAAAGTGCTGACCACGGATGCGTCTCTCCTGGGGTGGGGAGCTCATGTCGATGGGCTTCACACCCAAGGAAGCTGGTCCCTCCAGGAACGCGATCTGCAGATCAATCTCCTGGAGTTACGAGCGGTCTGGAACGCTCTGAAGGCTTTCAGAGATCGGATGTCCCACCAAATTATCCAAATTCAGACAGATAACCAGGTTGCCAAGTATTACATCAACAAGCAGGGGGGCACCGGATCTCGCCCCCTGTGTCAGGAAGCCGTCAGCATGTGGCTCTGGGCTTGCCGTCACGGCATGGTGCTCCAAGCCACATATCTGGCAGGCGTAAACAACAGTCTGGCCGACAGGTTGAGCAGGATTATGCAACCTCACGAGTGGTCGCTCAATTCCAGGGTAGTGCAACAGATCTTCCGGGTGTGGGGCACCCCCTTGGTAAATCTCTTCGCATCTCGAGCCAACCACAAAGTCCCTCAGTTCTGTTCCAGGCTTCAGGCCCACGGCAGACTGGCATTGGATGCCTTCCTCCTGGACTGGGGGGAGGGTCTGCTGTATGCTCATCCTCCCATACCTCTGGTGGGGAAGACTTTGTTGAAACTCAAGCAAGACCGAGGCACCATGATTCTGATTGCTCCTTTTTGGCCGTGTCAGATCTGGTTCCCTCTTCTTCTAGAGTTGTCCTCCGAAGAACCGTGGAGATTGGAGTGTTTTCCGACCCTCATCACACAGGACGAAGGGGCGCTTCTGCATCCCAACCTCCAGTCTCTGGCTCTCATGGCCTGGATGTTGAGAGCGTAGACTTTGCCTCTTTGGGTCTGTCAGAGGGTGTCTCCTGCATCTTGCTTGCTTCCAGGAAAGATTCCACTAAGAGGAGTTACTTCTTTCTATGGAGGAGGTTTGCCGTCTGGTGTGACAGCAAGGCCCTATATCCTCGCTCTTGTCCTACACAGACCCTGCTTGAATACCTTCTGCACTTGTCTGAGTCTGGTCTCAAGACCAACTCTGTAAGGGTTCACCTTAGTGCAATCAGTGTATACCATTACCGTGTGGAAGGTAAGCCAATCTCGGGACAGCCTTTAGTTGTTCGCTTCATGAGAGGTTTGCTTTTGTCAAAGCCCCCTGTCAAGCCTCCTACAGTGTCATGGGATCTCAATGTCGTTCTCACCCAGCTGATGAAACCTCCTTTTGAGCCACTGAATTCCTGCCATCTGAAGTACTTGACCTGGAAGGTCATTTTCTTGGTGGCAGTTACTTCAGCTCGTAGAGTCAGTGAGCTTCAGGCCCTGGTAGCCCAGGCCCCTTACACCAAATTTCATCATAACAGAGTAGTCCTCCGCACTCACCCTAAGTTCTTGCCAAAGGTTGTGTCGGCGTTCCATCTGAACCAGTCAATTGTCTTGCCAACATTCTTTCCCCGTCCTCATTCCTGCCCTGCTGAACGTCAGCTGCACACATTGGACTGCAAGAGAGCATTTGCCGTCTATCTGGAGCGGACACAGCCCAACAGACAGTCCGCCCAATTGTTTGTTTCTTTTAATCCCAACAGGAGGGGAGTGGCTATGGGGAAACGCACCATATCCAATTGGCTAGCAGATTGCATTTCCTTCACTTACGCCCAGGCTGGGCTGGCTCTTGAGGGTCATGTCACGGCTCATAATGTTAGAGCCATGGCAGCGTCGGTAGCCCACTTGAAGTCAGCCACTATTGAAGAGATTTGCAAAGCTGCGACGTGGTCATCTGTCCACACATTCACATCTCATTACTGCCTGCAGCAGGATACCCGACGCGACAGTCGGTTCGGGCAGTCAGTGCTTCAGAATCTGTTCGGGGTTTAGAATCCAACTCCACCCCCCTAGGCCCATGTTTTTTCTGTTCCAGGCTACACTCTCAGTTAGTTGGAAAATTGTTAGGTCAATCTCAGTTATGTCCTCGCCGTTGCGAGGCCCAATTGACCATGTTTGTTGTTTTGAGTGAGCCTGGGGGCTAGGGATACCCCATCAGTGAGAACAAGCAGCCTGCTTGTCCTCGGAGAAAGCGAATGCTACATACCTGTAGAAGGTATTCTCCGAGGACAGCAGGCTGATTGTTCTCACAAACCCGCCCGCCTCCCCTTTGGATTTGTGTCTTCCCTTCTCTTTGTCTTGCTACATATGAGACTGGCCGGCACGAGCCGGTTTCGGGCGGGAAGATGGCCGTGCATGTGCGGTGCGCATCGGCGCGCGAGGGCTTGCAAAGGCTTTTGCTAGTGAAGATTCCGATTGGAGGGGCTGCCGTGGACGTCACCCATCAGTGAGAACAATCAGCCTGCTGTCCTCGGAGAATACCTTCTACAGGTATGTAGCATTCGCTTTCCTTCCACCTGGGTTTGGACTTAAAAAGAGTCAGATTGCTGAAGATCAGCATTTCATGATGGGAACATTACAGTCTGTAATAGTTTCAGTCCGGGGGGGGGGGGGGGGGGGGGGGGGGGTTTAACCTCCCTGGATCTCAAGGAAATGTACTTTCATATTACTACTACTACTACTACTATTTAGCATTTCTATAGCGCTACAAGGAGTACGCAGCGCTGCACAAACATAGAAGAAAGACAGTCCCTGCTCAAAGAGCTTACAATCTAATAGACAAAAAATAAAGTAATCAAATCAATTAATGTGTACAGGAAGGAGGAGAGGAGGGTAGGTGGAGGCGACTGGTTACAAGTGGTTACGAGTCAAAAGCAATGTTAAAGAGGTGGGCTTTCAGTCTAGATTTAAAGGTGGCCAAGGATGAAGCAAGACGTAGGGGCAAGTTCTGCCCAATGAAACAACTCTGCCGCCTCCTCTGCGACTGCCTGACTCTTTGTGCCTCCTTGTCAGTTGACATAGGCCACAGAGTTGTCGCAGAGCACTCTGACTGCCTTGCCAAAAAGCAGATTCCGGAAGGACTGAAGAGCCAACCAAATGGCCCGGGTCTCCAACCTATTGATGGACCAGTGCACTTCCTCTCGAGACCACCGGCCTTGGGCTACCTGCCCGAGACAATGAGCTCCCCAATCTCCCAAGCTGGCATCCACTGAGAGAGCTATCCATTCCAGGGATTCCAAAGGCATTCCTTTTTCCAGGTTGGATGTGTGGAGCCACCACCGCAGGCTGAGACGAGGAAGTCCAGTCAATGGCAAATGCACCTCCAAGTCCTGCGTTTGGTGAGACCAACGGCTCAGAAGAGCTGACTGCAACTGACACATGTGCACCCTGGCCCAAGGAACTACCTCTATGGTCCCCACCATCATCCCCAGTACTTGAAGGTAAGCAAAGGCCGTCGGACTCATTTGACCTCCTATTGGAAGATTTCTGCATCATCAAGAAAAAGTTTCCATGGTCAGGATAGCAGTGGCAGCTTTCATTTGCAAAGACAGAATTCAGGTTCATCCATACCTGAACGATTGACTGGTATGCATCTCTTCCTAACCAAAGAATCTGCAAGTTTCTTCCATGGTAGCTGCTCTTCTTCAGTCCTTAGGATTGGTAATTAATTTCACCAAGATTCAGTTGTTTCCACCACAAATCTTGGAATATCTAGGAGTGATAGTCAACATAGGGAATTTACTCCAGGAGGGGCTACGTACAACTCATAATTACCTCTACTTTAGGAAGCAGATGAAAGTCTGACTCTTCTCCCAAGCCTTTAATACATAAGACCACTTCAGTGGTCCCTTCTCAGCTGTTCATCTCCATCTCTCTTGGACCCTCCAAGCCGAACTCAGCCTTAACTGATGGATTCGATGCAACCTTCCTCTGACATTTTAGAATTGGTTTGTATTGTAAACTTTTTTTAAACCCCGCTAAGCTAACCACCTTTACCACATTCTCTGTCAATGAATTCCACAGTTTAATTACACATTGAGTGAAGAAAAATTTTCTCTGATTTGTTTTAAATTTATTACTTTGTAGCTTCATTGAATGCCCCTAGTCCTAGTATTTGGAGAGAGTAAACAGATGCTTCACATCTACCCTTTCCACTCCACTCATTATTTTATAGACCGCTATCATACCTTCCCTCAGCCGTCTTTTCTCCAAGCTGAAGAGCCCTAGGCGCTTTAGTCTTTCCTCGTAGGGAAGTCATCCCATCCCCTCTATCATTTTTGTCACCCTTCTCTGCACCTTTTCTAGTTCCACTATATCGTTTTTCAGATGCGGTGACCAGAATTGAATACAATATTCAAGATACGGTCGCACCATGTAGCGATACAAAGGTATTATAACGTCCTCATTTTTGTTTTCCATTCCTTTCCTAATAATACCTAACATTCTATTTGCTTTCTTAGCTGCCACAGCACACTGAGCAGAAGGTTTCAATGTATCATCAATGACAACACCTAGATCCCTTTCTTGGTCGGTGACTCCTAACCTTGCATTACGTAGCTATCATTCGGATTACTCTTTCCCACATGCAGCACTTTGCACTTGCTTGCATTAAATGTCATCTGCCATTTAGACGCCCGGTCTCCCAGCTGAGAGTGCCTTGTACACCCATTTGCAGTCAGCCTCCATTGAAGAAATTTGCAAGGCTGCAACATGATCTCCAGTCCGCACATTCACATCGCTGTACTACCTTGAGCAGGATATCCGATGCAATAGTTGGTTTGGACAGACAGTATTGTTGGCCCATTTTCTTCTATCCTAAGCTGTGCTCTCACATAGTTGTATATAGTTTCAGGTTGATCTCTGTTATCTCCTTGCCATTGCGAGGCCCAGTTGACCAATGGTTGTTTTCAGTGAGCCTGGTAGCTAGGGATTCCCCATGTGTGAGAATACATAGACTTGCTTGTCCTCAGAAAAAGCAAAGATAGTTACTTGTAGCAGGTATTCTTGGAGAACAGCAAACCTTATAGTTTCACAACCCTTCCACCTCCCTTTCTAGTTGTCTCCTTATTTTGTCTTTTTGTCACCTATGCTGTAGTATTTTACTGCGGTAACTGTGCTCTTGCAGCGGGCGAGAAGGCACTTAAGTATGCAGGGTGGAGCGTGTCTCGTGCTCCACAGTGCTCTTTTCAACTTGTTGTAAGCTCTGGACCAGGCAACACAGGATCGCATTACCCATGTGTGAGAATATAAGCCCTGCTATCCTCTGAGAATACCTGCTACAGGTAAGTATCTTCACTTTATCAGGTAAGAACTATTTTTTTTCCTTCCAGTCTGCCATAGACCTGGAGCTTTGATAAAGATTCACCTTTCAGCAGTGCAATGATCCTGAGCACAAAGCAAAAGCAGCAATGGAGTAGCTCATTTTGTTCTTGATAAATGTCCTCAAGTGTCCCTGCCAAAGCTCAGACCTGAATCACTTAGATCTGTGGCAACAGTGGAAGACTGCATTCCTCAGAGGGATCTCTAGCCAACTTTAAAGGTTATGAGCTATTCTCCCTAGAAAAATGGGTAAAAACTGTAGCATACCACTGTGCAAAGTTGGTAGGCATTTATTCTGAAACACTTATGACAATGCTGCAAATGGAACTTCTACCAAGTACTAAGTCATTGGATGTGTCAGCTCAAACATTCAAGATATTAATTGTTTGCAATTAAAATTATTATTGGGATACTTTCTTTTTCATTCATAAAAGGACATACAGCCTATTTCACTGTATCATATTGCTACATACATGAAGAACTTAATTTCCCTAATGATAAGAAACTACTGAGGTGCAAATGAAATGTCATGTATCAGGAACTCTAAGGAGTGCTTTTACTAAGCTGCAGTAAGTACTAGCATGTGCTTATCACAGGTTAAAAAGGCACTACGGTGGGACACACTCAGGCATCCCATTGTAGTTTTGAATTGGTACGTTCAGGGGGCGTGTTTGGAATCAGAAAGTAGGCATGCCCTGCACTAATTGATTAGCGCATGGGCATTGGCGCTCGCTGATCGATTGGTACTGGTTTAGCACAGAAACCCCTACCACCTACAAAATAGGTGGCAGTAAGGGCTCTCACACTAATGACCACATGCTAATTGGGAAATTAGTGCATGGTCATTAATGGAAAAAAAGAAATTGCAACAATTTTACAGCCGCCCTAAAAGTGGCCTTAGCACTTAGTACTTGTTTGCTGTTCAGAATTGTACAACTGTAAATTAAGGTTAAATAACTAATTAACTAGGATTTTTTTTTTGAACAATTTAACTTCAACGTATCATTTTTGTTAGCATAATCGAACGCGAAAGCCCATCTCCATGGGCGTCTATGTCTGAAAACGGGTACGTGAAGAAGCGGGACAGACTATTTTCGAAAAAAATGGGCGTCCATCTTTTATTTCGAAAATACGGTTTGGACGGACCAAATGCTATGGATTTGGTCCTTTCTGAGCTGGGCGTTTTTTTTTTTTTTTTTTTGCGATAATGGAAAATAAAAAACGTCCAGCTCAGAAACGTCCTAATCCAAGCCATGGGATTAGGGGAGGGACAAATGTACAACACTGCCATAGCTCTTAGGGGTGAAGGGGGCAACTACATGTGGGCACAGTGGGTTTCAGAGGCCTCCCATTTACCACCACAAGTGTTACGGGTTGGGGGGGGGATGGGCCTGGGTCTGCCTGCCTGAAGTGCACTGCAGTACCCACTAAAAGTGCTCCAGGGACAGGACTTGTTGCTGCTGTATAACCTTGGCATAGCAGTTGACACCTGAAGACTAATCTCGCTGAAAACGTCCTTTATTTGAATAAGCACCTTTACTCACAGTTAACTGCAGATCAGAGGTTGTGCCCCACTGGCAATGAGTCTCGCTGGTACTGAGATTAGCAGTAGGTCCTAGCTGGCAGGATGGTGTACAATGCCCTCTTTCAGCAACATTCAAGGTAAGAACTAAGTGCTATAACGTGGCTAACACATGAACAGGATCTAAAACTGGCTTACAAAAATGGCCACTACCTCATGGACTACCGGAAACAAAACAGAGCACACTCTGACTTAGTAAGCAGAGGGAAAAGCACCATGGGAGTAGAGCCTACCAACTACCAACATTGTGAGCATTTAACACAAGCTAGTGGAATCACGGAGCCCAATACCCTACACCCACCACAATGCATTGCTGATGTGACTCTGCAGTGCCCTTAACAGAAAAGGTGTCACACTCACCCGAGACCCATATCAGAACCAGGGAAAGGCTGTCAGAGGATAGAACACATTCTGCTATCATGGAGGTGGGTACGGAATTTGAGGCTGGCATACAGGCTGGGAAAAAAAGTTTGTAAAGTGGGGGGTTTTTTTGGTGGGAAGGGGTTAGTGACCACTAGGGGAGTCAGGGCAGGTGATCCCCGATTCCCTCCAGTGGTCATCTGGTCAGTTGGGGCACTTTTTTGGGACTTGTTCGTGAAAAAAAAGGGTCCAAAAAAAGTGACCCAAAATCGCGGTAAAAACGCCTTTTTTTTATTATCAGCTAAAGACGCCCATCTCTCCTCGGCCGATAACCACGCCCCAGTCCCGCCTTCGCCATGCCTCCGACACGCCCCCATCAACCTTATGTGTTCCTGCGACGGAGTGCAGTTGAAGACGCCCAAAATCGACTTTCGATTATACCGATTTGGGTGCCCGCGAGTGAAAGACGTCCATCTCCCGATTTAGGTCAGAATATGGTCGTTGTTTTCTTTCGATTGTAAGATGGTAAGGCTTTCAGTATATATTTTCCTCTTTCCTTTTTTTTTCTTCGCAAAATTAAACTTCTATTGAAGTAGAACCTGTTCTGTCTTTTGTAGTTGCTATAGAAGTGCTGTATAGATTTTAACTGGCAGAGTCCACAGAATCCTCTCTGTTTTTTTCCTAAACTGCACTTGACGTAAAGCTTATCAAACCTTAATTAGGGATACATTTTCTCCCTGTGATTTCTATTGATGTGTTGTAGAGAAAAGACAAATTGAGCCTCAACATGACTAGAGTACGAATTGTTTTCGAAAATTCAGCAAACATCTCTCTCTCTCTCTTCTTCTTCTTTCTCTAGCCCTCTGTCCCCCGCCTCCTCTGATAGAAAAGGTGAAAAGCTGTAGGATAGAAATCAGGTTCAGCATTAGTGTTTTTGCTTGCCTGTGCAATAGAAAACGACAAGCGTCAGGGCCTCAGTCAGCAGATCAGGGAGACGCAGATGGGAGGTGAAAAGCTCCCCAGTGGCAGCCCGTATTGCTTGGATGTGATTGTGAGAGCTAGGATGAAGTCAGCACTGACAAAGTGTGGGGATTGATGGATGGACAAAGCTGGGAACTGGATGTGAGAATGGATGAGGGCAGAGGGGGAATTTAACACAGACAAACAGAATGAAAGACAGAGAGGAATTGCCTGCTAAAGTATTCCGGCACTTAGGTCCCTCAGCAATTTACTTACTGCTAACCGAACACTGGAGGATTGTTTGCATCTTTGCAGATTTTCCTAAAACATATGAATGGTCAAAGAACAGAAGCAGCAAGCAGATTCCAAACAGTGTTACTTTATAGCCCTCTAGATGCACTCCTGATACACTTCTGTTTCAAATTGAAGTACTTATTTTCAATAAACCTATGTGTTGTTAAGACATTTTCATAGCCAGCATATGCTGCCTTCAAAATGATTAGGCTGTGTGTGTGTGTGTGTATATATATATATATATATATATACACACACACACACAGAAGTGTGTGTATATATATATATATATATATATATATATATATATATATATATATATATATATATTGCTGTTTGTATACAAGTTTTTAACTTAATAGTAAACAGTGGAGCTACTTAATTCCCTGCTTTGGTTTGTTGACAAACTTATTATACATGCAAGTCTGGTTGGTAAGTGGTACAAAAATATTTGAAATACTGCACCTCACTTTTTCCCATCTCTGCCAAAAATATGTTGTTAAAACGGAGATGGTTGTTGCTTCATTTGATTCTGCTGTTTAAAATGAATACAGGGATGAAAACACATGAATCATTGCAGAATACTGTGTGTAAGCTGTAACAGGAATTACTAGATCCAGTTGTGAACCATGGCAGTGTTAACTGCAGAATACTGTAATATTACAGAGCCAAAGTGAAAATCTCGTATATTGTGCTTCAGTTTTCCCCTTCTCCTCCTTCCCCTGGTCTGATAATTTTTATAGTGTAACTCAGTTTTCACAAATAACTTCAAGAATGCATTGTGTCTACATGGAAAGGGAAGGCAAATCAGTTAAAGCAAGTCTTATTGTAATGAGTACTAGCCTTTCTTTCATTGACCTTGGTGAAGCAGTGAAAAGTACAATATGAAAAATGAGTGAGCAGAGTGAGGTATGCAATGAATCAGTCCCATGTGTGGTTCACTGTGAAAATCTCACATGCAGACTCTGAGTCAGTCTCCTCCTCCTAAATGTTTGTTAATTTTTTTATGCCGTTATTTTTTTAAAGCCCAAATAAATAAAGGTTGTAAAATAGAGCAGGTGAATCATTGTAATATTATTCTGCTATGGTATTTTTCTCTTGTTTTTGCCAAGGGATTAACACCAAGGGAAAGGTGGTCCGTAGGTTTTTGTGTATTCAGCTAAGCTTTTGTGACTCTAATAGAAGATGCTTTGTGTATATTTTAATATATGACGAGAGAATAGTAATTTCAAAGTGGTAGATTTGCAGTTATAGCCAAACATTCAGTAACTGTTGCATTCTGTATTGTTGCTTATTATTCATGAAATCCAATTCACATATCACCCTCCTACTGTAAAGGAAACAGAAGTGCTTGTTTTTATGGAATGCTATTTTTTTGATGCTTTAAAGGGCTCTTCTTATGGGGTTTATTACTGAAGCATGTTAGCACCTATGCAAGCACTTATGTATATAATAGACCTCCTTTGCCAAAATCTGCAAAGTTGTGTGTTAGTCTATGTTAGTCTGCAATAGCATTAAAGCAGATGTAATGCAGTCTTACGCAAATATAATAAAATGAGCCGATTTACATGCAAAAGATCAAAACCTTTTATAGGTAGAACAAATAATGTGAATTAATGAAAAACAAACAAACATATCTTATCAAACTCACCCTTGGACTCCAATGAACAGGATTCTGATGGGACGTAACGGCATGATGCTGTCCCCTTGAGACAAATGCATGTGTCTCTTGACCTCAGTCCCCATTAAAAAAATATGGCAACAATGGATTCAGCAAAAAATCTCTCTGTGTTGTGCTCCCACCCTTTGAAGCCAGGCTCCTCATCAAGACTGCACCCACCGACCTCCATTTCCCCTTCTCCATGCTGTTTATCTAATGAAACCCTCTCCCTGCAAGAGCTACCATTTCCTACATAGGGCTCTGTTTACTAAGGTACGCTAGTGTTTTTAGCGCGTGCATAAAATTAGTGTGCGCTGTGTAGGCGCCCATAGGAATATTGTGGGCACCTACAGAGTGCGCGCTAATGGTTAGCACACACTAAAAGCACTAATGCGCCTCTAGCGGGGCTTAGTAAACGAGGCCCATGGTCAGTTGGAAGCTTAGAGCAGAAAAGAACATTTCTTCGTACTTCCTGAAAGTTTGTGGAATTTTTTTTAACTTGTCAGTTTTTTTCCTGTTCCCTTGGGGTTCCATGTCAATTGCAACCAGAGCTGCATCAGGCATAATTAGCCTTACTTTTATTTTATACCTCCTCCCAATTTATGTTAGTCTATGCATTATAGTGAATCCTTACTGGGTCAATGCCCTAGGTCTCCTTCTAGAAACCTGCAATCAAGGGTAACTAGATGTCACCATTAAACAATAGCATGACTTCATGCGTGAAAGAGGACAAAATTAAACTTCATTTGGAGATTTGAATTTTCTTTGCATTAAATAGACTTTTCAATAAAAACAGAGTTGGTAGCTCAGTGATGAAATATTAACTTTTTAAAAATCAGTCATGTTAGTATTTATTTTCTTACAAAGTTACCTTTTGATGTTGAGGTAATGGGGCAATTCTGTCCCCAATTCAATCCTACTATTTTTTTTTTTTTTACTTAATTACAAGAGAAATCTGGAATATCAAGAACAGGTCAAAAAATATTTAAGCCAGCAACATTCAAGAATTGTTTCTGTTGCAGGTTCTGGTAGAGAATAGGTTGAGTATGTTCAGTGTAATGGCAACAGCATCACCAGCAGCCTTAAAGAGATGAAAAATAGGACTTTAAAGGAATGTAAGAGCTTGGATTGCAACAGATTTAGGTTTTTTTTTGTTTTTTTTTGCTGAGTTATTTATGTTATTTATTTAATTTTATTTGCTTAACTGCCTTTCAGTTAGTGACCCATTAAGATGGTTTATAAAACTAAAAACAAAACAAATAGCAATGCAGGATCCACATAAATACAATAGAAATGCCACACAAATAAAAACAAGAATAGATAAAAATAGAATTTACAACTGTTTTGGTGCTCAGTCTGCAGGGAAGTATGGAGGACATACACCAGTGAAGGTAGGAAAGGCCTTTTGAAGAACCACTTTTTCACATAAATATAGTAGTTTGCATGTGCTGATTGGGATCTTACCACAGGATACCTGAGCGCATTCCTCAGTAAACCCTTTTATGCTGTGCTAAGTATGCACTAGAGCTTACCACAGTTTAGTAAAAGGACACCTTAATGTTCCATTTTACATCATAGTGTAAAACAGTAGCATGAACAGGAGTGAAAGATTAAAGTATTGTCTTGATTATGTGACCTTCACTAATCTGACCTTCTGGCATATCCAAACAACCCCCCCCCCCCCCTCCCCTGACATCATTGCATCACTTTACATTTTCTGGCTAGAACAAAGGGAAGTTTTGCACCTGGAACAATTTGTTTCAGACCTGAGACCCAGCTTTTAGAGCAAAACAGCACTATTGTGACCTGGGGCCCTGCTTTTACAGCCTTTGTTTATGCATTGTTTGAGGGGTTTCCATTGTTTTCCGTATTATCTGACTTTTCACTTATCTGACAACAGATTGATCCTATTTACATTGGATAATTGAGACTTTACTGCACTATCCTTCAGTCTTACAACTGCAGAGGGAAGTGAAAAAGATACAGGATAAAGGATGTAGAATAAAGGATGGAAAGGGGAAGCACATCTCAGGAGTGAAAAAAATTTGCAATTGCCACCTATTAGATGCAAATATTATCACTCTACAACAAAGCCTCTGAAGTAACTGTACCCAGCATCTTCCTTATAGTTAACACAGAGATAAAAAATATCTACTGTATGTTTACTACATTTCAGATAGTGTAAATGCACAATACCACCTGTTGAGGTAGAGTTGTGTGATCTGTGATATCTGTTGTTGTAACAGTCCAAATTCATTTGCCACCATATTCCACAGTGCGATAACCATTAGAAAATGCTAATTAAGCTGTTACCTGCTTAATAAACTTTAGTAAAAGGGCTCTTTACTTTTTCTGCGGATCATAATGTACCCTGATAAGTATCAACCAAGTTACAACTCCCTAAAATACAGCAATGTTTGTGTTGACATTTTGTTCATGGCCAGCTACTATCCAGAAAGGCCATGCAGACAGTAGAAGGCTGATTGTTTAGGTTTATATCTATGTGACCATGGAGCTTACTAGCAGTGGCGTACCTAGGGTAGTTGACACCCGGGGCCGGTCATTTTTTAACACCCCCCTCCAAAATCCAGTACTAGGCATACCGAGAATACAAAACACTTAGGACCTATAGAGCAATTCTACCATACCATAAGCAGTCATTTCTACGAGTCACACAAGGAAAAAGAAAGCATCTTAAACACTACAGTGAACACTAGAACATCAATTCACCTATTGTAAAACGAAACCAGACAGAATAGTACAGATCGTCGATCCTGCACAGTCAATGCCAACTTAAAGCCATGTCTTCTTCACAAACACAGATACACCCTAATCCACTATAAAATAAGTAATCATAAACTTTCTATTTAGACAAAAATTAAACTGAACCCCCAAGATGCCAGACTCTGCATACAATGCAACACCACAGAAACAGAAAATGTCCCCTAGTACTGTGCAAAATATAAAGACAGCAGACGTGTAAATTTGAAAAAACTAACAAATACCAATCACCACTTTACAAATTAACAAATAGAAATAAAACAAATATAGAAAATAAAATACCATTTTATTGGACTAATACATTTAGCTGTCAGAGGCCAAAACCTTCTTCCTCAGGTCAATACAGTATAGTGTGTTACAGTGTCCTAACCTGACCTGAGGAGGGGGGTTTTGTTCTCCGAAAGTTAAGTCAAAATGTATTAAAATTAGTCCAATAAAAAGATTACCTTATTTACAAGTTCTATTATAAACATTTATTAACACAGCTACAATACTACTTTATCCTAAAGCAAAAAAAACCAAAAATATATATTATATTTACAGTTTGTTGTCTCTGGTTTCTGCTTTCCTCATCTTCTTTTCACTGTCTTCCTTCCAACCAGCATCTGTCTTCGTTCTTTTTCTGCCATCCAGTGTCTGCCCTCTCTGCTGTCCCCTCCATCCAATGTCTGCCCTCTCTCCCTGCCCCTTCCATTCACTGTCTGCCCTCTCTCTCTCCCCCTTCCATTCACTGTCTGCCCTCCCTCCCCCTCCCCCTCCCCCCATCCAGCCAAGGTCTGCCCTCCCTCCCCCTCCCCCCCATCCAGCCAAGGTCTGCCCTCCCTCACCCTCCCCCCCATCCATTAAGGGTCTGCCCTCCCCCCCCCATCCATCCAGGGTCTGCCCTCCCTCTCCTACTACTACTATTTAGCATTTCTATAGCGCTACAAGGCATACGCAGCGCTGCACAAACATAGAAGAAAGACAGTCCCTGCTCAAAGAGCTTACAATCTAATAGACAAAAAATAAATAAAGTAAGCAAATCAAACCAATTAATGTGGACGGGAAGGAAGAGAGGAGGGTAGGTGGAGGCGAGTGGTTACAAGTGGTTACGAGTCAAAAGCAATGTTAAAGAGGAGGGCTTCCAGTCTAGATTTAAAGGTGGCCAAGGATGGGGCAAGACGTAGGGGCTCAGGAAGTTTATTCCAGGCGTAGGGTGCAGCGAGACAGAAGGCGCGAAGTCTGGAGTTGGCAGTAGTGGAGAAGGGAACAGATAAGAAGGATTTATCCATGGAGCGGAGTGCACGGGAAGGGGTGTAGGGAAGGACGAGTGTGGAGAGATACTGGGGAGCAGCAGAGTGAATACATTTATAGGTTAGTAGAAGAAGTTTGAACAGGATGCGAAAACGGATAGGGAGCCAGTGAAGGGTCTTGAGGAGAGGGGTAGTATGAGTAAAGCGACCCTGGCGGAAGATGAGACGGGCAGCAGAGTTTTGAACCGACTGGAGAGGGGAGAGGTGACTAAGTGGGAGGCCAGCAAGAAGCAGATTGCAGTAGTCTAAACGAGAGGTGACAAGGGTCTTATCCCACCTGCCCCTAGTTCTAGCCCCAGCCCACATCTCCCACTTGCTCCCCCTTTTCAGCCCCACTATCCCACCAGTCCGCAGTTTCAGCACCAGCACTTTTCTCTCACCAGTCCTGAGCTTCAGCCCCAGCCACTTCTCCCTGTCCCCTTTTCAGCCCCCAGTCCCCCCAGCTTCAGCCCCTGCCCCATTTCAGCCCCCAGTTCCAGTACTAGCCCCTTATCCCACCTACCCTCCTTTTCAGCCCCCAGTTCCAGCCCCCTTCATCCACATGCCTTGTATTAGGGACCCCTTTTCAGCCCCAAACCCATTTTCCCACCAGCCCCAGGCATGGCTCCCATTTTCTCACATGGCCCTTTCCCCACCCCCTTCTCCCCACCCATCCTCTTCTACCATCTGAGATCTCCCTCCCCACCCCAGTCCCCTTCTCCCATCTGAGACTCCCTCCCCACCCAAGTCCCCTTCTCCCCTCTTCTCCCATCTGAGACCCCCCTCCCCACGTCCCCTTCTCCCATCTGAGACCCCCACCCCCATTCTCCCCAGCCCAGTCCCCCTCTCCCCTCTTCTCCCATCTGAGACCCCCCTCCCCACCCCAATCCCCTTCTCCCATCTGAGGCCCCCCTCTCCAGTCCCCTTCTCCCATCTAAAACCCCCCTTCCCAGTCCTCGCCCATCTAAGTCCCCCCAACTCAACCCACCTACCACCTTCGACGACAGCCCTCGTCTCCTGCCTCCATCCGGGATTAAAAAAAAAAAAATCTGAAGAGCGGCATGGCAGGCAGCGCTTCTTCGCGTCTGCCCTGCCTGCTTGTAAAAGAAAGTGCCGGCAAACCTCCTCGTCGACGTCACGACGTCGCGTCGGGTCTTCCCTCACTGGTCCCGCCCTCGAGGGAAGACCCGACGCGACGTCATGACGTCGACGAGGAGGTTTGCCGGCGCTTTCTTTTACAAGCAGGCAGGGTAGACGCGAAGAAGCGCTGCCTGCCATGCCGCTCTTCAGATTTTTTTTTTAATCCCGAATGGAGGCAGGAGACGAGGGCTGCAATGGAGCACCCCCCCACCCACTGACCGCCCCCCCCCCCTTGGTACGCCACTGCTTACTAGTAAGGTGTGGTGGAGGAGTATGGGTCTTGACAATAGACTGTAGATGAGGTTTTGTATCATTATCCAGAATAGTGGAGAATTATGTAGAAACAAAGTGCAAGAGAGTGAATGATATAGTGACTGGTGTCCCTAGGAACAGCCCTTCACTGAGGTTGCAGTTTAACCACCTTATGGCAGGTGGCAATAAACCTGCCATATCAGAAGCTGAGTCAGAGGGGCAAGGCTCATGGCGGGCGGTTGTTGAATGCCCTGGAGCAGAGTGGATCAGGGAGGTCCCGAGGCTAGAGTTCTCCAAAAGAGTGACCCCCGAGTGCAGAGATCTCCTGGAGAGAGGTTCCAAGTGAAGGAATCCTCCATAAAGTGTTGGCTGGGATGCAGTGCATGTGGGGAAGTCCCAGAGAATGAAGGAGTGGCCCTAGCTCAAAGGTTTGCACCCTGGAGATGCCCAGGGATTGCATGAGAAGGAACAGTAGACTACAAAGGTAAAAGAGTGCCTTTATTTATCTATGAAGACTGAGGTCCAGAGTGGCCTAGTTGGAACTGGTGTCCGATACCGATGGTGAGGCCTCGTGGGAGGCAGAGGAAGACGTCAGATATTTCTCAGATGAGGAGTCTGACGGTCTTCCTTCTGATCCCACTCCCTCCCCTGAAAGAAAGCTTTCTACTTCCGAGAGTCTGTCTTTCGCGGCCTTTGTCCGGGAAATGTCTACGGCAATTCCCTTCCCTGTGGTTACAGAGGATGAGCCAAGGGCTGAAATGTTTGAGCTTTTGGACTATCCTTCGCCACCTAAGAAATCGTCCACAGTACCCATTCATCATGTCTTCAAAAAGACACTGCTGGAGAACTCGGCGAAGCCGCTAACTAATCCCCACATTCCCAAGAAGATCGAGTCCCAGTATCGGATCCATGGGGACCCTGAGTTGATGCGGACTCAGTTGCCTCACGACTCTGGGGTTGTGGATCTGGCCCTTAAGAAGGTCAAGAGTTCTAGAGAGTATGCTTCGGCGCTCACGGGCAGAGACTCTAAAACCTTGGATTCTTTTGGGAGGAAGGCCTACCATTCCTCAATGCTCGTAGCCAAAATCTAATCTTACCAGCTCTACACGAGCATTCATATGCGGAACAATGTGCGGCAGTTGGCGGACTTGGTAGATAAGCTCCCTTCTGAGCAAGCCAAGCCTTTTCAGCAGGTGGTCAGGCAGCTGAAGGTGTGTCGTAAATTCCTGGCCAGGGGTGTCGCGTCCAGGGCCGCTGCTCAAGGTGTGGTGATGCATAGACTCTCATGGCTGCGTGCCTCCAACCTGGAAAATAGGATTCAGCAGCAGATTGCGAATTCTCCTTGCCGGGGGATAATATTTTTGGTGAAAAAGTCGAACAGGTGGTAGAGCAGCTCCACCAGCGGGACACCGCATTCGACAAATTCTCCCGCCGGGCGCCTTCAGCATCTACCTAAACTGGTAGACATTTTTATGGCGGAAGAAGGACTGTTACCTATTCTTCTAATAGGCGTAGGTACAATCCTCCCTCTCGCCAGCCTGCTGCCCAGGCCAAGCCCCAGCGCGCTCGTTCTCATCAACAGCGTGCGACTCAGCAGGCCCCTGCGGCTCCGCAGCAAAAGCAAGGGACGGGCTTTTGACTGGCTCCAGCAGAGCATAGCCGAAATCAAAGTGTCTGTGCCGGATGATCTGCCAGTCGGGGGGAGGTTAAAGGTGGCCTCTCATAACCTCCGACCAGTGGGTTCTTCAAATAGTCCGGCTAGGATACTCCCTCAATTTGGTTTCCAAACCTCCAAATTGCCCACCGGGAGCTCAATCCTTCAGCTTCCAGCACAAGCAGGTACTTGCAGAGGAACTCTCCGCCCTTCTCAGCGCCAATGCGGTCGAGCCTGTGCCACCGGGGCAGGAAGGGCTGGGATTCTATTCCAGGTACTTCCTTGTGGAAAAGAAAACAGGGGGGATGCGTCCCATCCTAGATCTAAGGGCCCTGAACAAATATCTAGTCAAGGAAAAGTTCAGGATGCTTTCCCTGGGCACCCTTCTTCCCATGATTCAGGAAAACGATTGGCTATGCTCTCTGGACTTAAAGGATGCTTACACTCATATCCCGATACTGCCAGCCCACAGACAGTATCTTCGATTCCGTCTGGGAACATGGCACTTTCAGTATTGTGTGCTACCCTTTGCTCTCGCCTCTGCGCCCAGGGTGTTCACAAAGTGCCTGGCTGTAGTAGCGGCATCTCTACGCAGACTGGGAGTGCACGTGTTCCCTTACCTCGACGATTGGCTGGTGAAGAACACCTCCGAGACAGGAGCTCTACAGTCCATGCAGATGACTATTCGACTCTTGGAGCTACTAGGGTTTGTGATAAATTATCCAAAGTCCCACCTTCTTCCTGTTCAGAAACTCGAATTCATAGGGGCTCTGCTGGATTCTCAGACAGCTCGTGCCTATCTCCCGGAAGCGAGGGCCGACAATCTTCTGTCCCTTGTTTCTTGGGTATGAGCGTCTTAGCAGGTCACAGCTCAGCAGATGTTGAAATTGCTCGGCCACATGGCCTCCACAGTGCATGTGACTCCCATGGCCCGCCTCCACATGAGATCAGCTCAATGGACCCTAGCGTCTCAGTGGTACCAAGCTGCTGGGGACCTAGAGGATGTAGTCCTGCTGTCCACGAGTTTTCTTCATTCACTCCATTGGTGAACAATTCGGTCCAATTTGACTCTGGGATGTCCTTTCCAAATTCCTCAGCCTCAAAAGGTGCTGACGATGGATGCGTCTCTCCTGGGGTGGGGAGCTCATGTCGATGGGCTTCACACCCAAGGGAGTTGGTCCCTTCAGGAGAAAGGTTTAGAGATCAACCTCCTGGAGTTACGAGCGGTCTGGAACGCTCTAAAGGCCTTCAGAGATTGGCTGTCCCATCAAATTATTCAAATTCAGACAGGCAATCAGGTTGCCATGTACTACATCAACAAGCAGGGGGGCACCGGATCTCGCGCCCTGTATCAGGAGGCCGTCAGAATGTGGCTTTGGGCTCGCCAGTACGGCATGTTTCTTCAAGCCACGTATCTGGCAGGCGTAAACAACAGTCTGGCCGACAGATTGAGCAGGATAATGCAACCTCACGAGTGGTCACTCAATGCCAGAGTGGTACGCGAGATCTTCCAAGTGTGGGGCACCCCCTTGGTGGATCTCTTTGCCACTCAAGTCAATCACAAGGTCCCTCAGTTCTGTTCCAGACTTCAGGCCCACGGCAGACTTGCGTCGGATGCCTTTCTCCTGGATTGGGGGGACGGCCTCCTGAATGCTTATCCTCCCATACCTTTGGTGGGGAAGACTTTGCTGAAACTCAAGCAAGATCAAGGCACCATGATCCTGATCGCTCCCTTTTGGCCGCGTCAGATATGGTTCCCTCTTCTTCTGGAATTGTCTTCCGAAGAACCGTGGAGATTGGAGTGTTTTCCGACCCTCATTACTCAGAACTAGGAGGTGCTTCTGCATCCCAACCTCCGGTCCCTGGCTCTCACGGCCTGGATGTTGAGAGCGTAGATTTTGCCTCCTTGGGCCTCTCCGAGGGTGTCTCCAGAGACTTGCTTCCAGGAAAGGTTCCACTAAGAAGAGTTACTTCTTTCTGTGGCGGAGGTTTGCCGTCTGGTGTGACAGCAAGGCCTTAGATCCTCGCTCTTGTCCTACACAGACCCTCCTTGAATACCTTCTGCACTTGTCCGAGTCTGGTCTTAAGACCAACTCTGTAAGAGTTCATCTTAGTGTGATTAGTGCATACCATTACCATGTGGAAGGTAAGCCGATCTCGGGACAGCCTTTAGTTGTTCGCTTCATGAGAGGTTTGCTTTTGTCAAAGCCCCCCATCAAACCTCCTACAGTGTCATGGGATCTCAATGTCATTCTCACCCAGCTGATGAAACCCCCTTTCGAGCCACTGGATTCCTGCCATCTGAAGTACTTGACCTGGAAGGTCATTTTCTTGGTTGCTGTGAACAGCTCGTAGGGTCAGTGAGCTTCAAGCCCTGGTAGCTCATGCTCCTTATACCAAATTTCATCATAATAGAGTAGTCCTCCGTACTCATCCTAAGTTTTTGCCAAAGGTGGTGTTGGAGTTCCATCTGAACCAGTCAGTTGTCTTGCCAACATTCTTCCCCCGTCCGCATACCCGCCCTGCTGAACGTCAACTGCACACATTGGACTGCAAGAGAGCATTGGCCTTCTTTCTGGAGCGGACTCAGCCCCACAGACAGTCCGCCCAATTGTTTGTTTCTTTTGATCCTAACAGAAGGGGAGTAGCTGTTGGGAAACGCACCGTCTCTAATTGGCTAGCAGATTGCATCTCCTTCGCTTATGCCCAGTCTGGGCTGACTCTTGAGGGTCATGTCACTGCTCATAGTGTTAGAACCATGGCAGCGTCAGTGGCTTACTTGAAGTCAGCCACTATCGAAGAGATTTGAAAGGCTGCGACGTGGTCATCTGTCCACACATTTACATCGCATTACTGCCTTCAGTAGGATACCCGACGCGACAGTCGGTTCGGGCAGTCGGTGCTACAGAATCTGTTTGGGGTTTAGAATCCAACTCCACCCCCCTAGGCCCATTTTTGTTCTGTTCCAGGCTGCACTCTCAGTTAGTTGGTTAAGTTAGGTCAATCTCAGTTATGTCCTCGCCGTTGCGAGGCCCAATTGACCATGTTCATTGTTTTGAGTGAGCCTGGGGGCTAGGGATACCCCATTAGTGAGAAGAAGCAGCCTGCTTGTCCTCGGAGAAAGCGAAAGCTACATACCTGTAGAAGGTATTTTCCGAGGACAGGAGGCTGATTGTTTTCACCTACCCGCCCGCCTCACCTTTGGAGTTGTGTCTTCCCTTGTCTATGTCTTTGCTTTGTACTGGACTAACAAACACGAGCGAGTTTGGGCGGGAATACGGTCGCGCATGCGTGGTGTGCATGCGCATGCGAGGGCTAGCAAACGTCTTTGCTAGAGAAGATCTCCGATTGAAGGGGCTGCCGTGGACATCACCCATTAGTGAGAACAATCAGCCTGCTGTCCTCGGAGAATACCTTCTACAGGTATGTAGCTTTCGCTTTATCCCCATAGATGTATAACTGAGTGTCCATTGACCTATACTCAGCTAGTGGCTTAAGGTAGATATTGAACATAATAAGTGACATCTTTTGTTTCTGGACCTGTGATGTAACAGGCATCAGATTTCTGTTAATAAAACACTTGTTTCATTTTTATACCTTTGTCTGGCTGTGTTATCGTGCAGGCCCACCCTCAACCCTCACTCGCCATATCACAAAGAGATACATCCGGTGCTGTGCCAAACAAAGAGCAACCGCTTTGTAAAGAGATATAGCATCAAAAGTATAACTGCTTTCTAAATATATATAGCTTTGTGTAACAAACAAAATACAGTTCACCCTACATTAAAGTAATATGGCAACTGTTAATGCCACACTGTATAATTTAAAAAGATTAAATTTGAGGTGTTTTAAAATTTGTAAAACCACTTTTCTGTCATTCAGTAAACCCCCAAAAGCACCTACTTTTGGAGCATATTCATAAAGCATAAAGTATCACATGGTATCAGATCCATGATAGAGAGCTGCACGGGAGAGGGGATAGCGGGATTCCTGCGGATACTGTGAGAATCATACAGAGATCCCCTTCCAGGTCTGCGGGGATCCCTCGGGAATGGACCCGGCTCTACAGGAATCCCGCTGGGATAGACCCAGGTCCTGCAGGATCCCCGGAGAAATGTCTTCCCTCCAGGGGCGTAGCCAGACATCCAATTTTGGGTGGGCCTGGGCCCAAGATGGGTGGGCAGAACTTCGCCCTTTCCCACAAGTGGTTTGGTCTCTCCCTCTCTCGCCTGTATGCCATATGGTTTCTCAAACATCCCCCTCCCCCGCATACCTTTTAAATAGCAGATTTTCATCGGCAACGAGCAGCAACTAATACACACTGCTCATGTTGGCCTCACAGCCTTCCTTCTGATGCAACTTCCTTTTTACATCAGATGGAAGGCTGTGGGGCCAGTGCGAACAGTATGTATCAGTTGCTGCTCGCAGGTGAAGATCTGCTATTTGCAAGGTATGCAGGAGGAACAGTTGTTGGGAGTTTTCGGCTGGCGGGGCTTGGGCATCCCTGCCAGCCACATCATAGATGTGCTACTGCTGGGTGGGCATGAGCCCAAAGTGAGTGGGCCCGGGCCCACCCTTGGCTACGCCACTGCTTCCCTCCCTCAAGCGCAGGGTACCCTCTTGGCACATTCCTCAACAAGGTATCCTGGTGG
The DNA here is from genome assembly GCF_901765095.1 of Microcaecilia unicolor. Taxonomy (NCBI): domain Eukaryota; kingdom Metazoa; phylum Chordata; class Amphibia; order Gymnophiona; family Siphonopidae; genus Microcaecilia; species Microcaecilia unicolor. Next base: position 116,691,631 of record NC_044035.1, read on the forward strand.
TCTTGTGGCTTCAGTGCAAGAAAGATCCCCGCTCTTTCCTGTCCGCTGATCCTCTCATCTCTACTTTTTTTAATTGGCTGCGTAGACTTCCAGCATCGGCTTTGCAAGACTGAACATCTCGGCAGCCATTTAAAAAAAGCAGAGACAGCAAGAGGACCAGCGGCAGTGGGCAGGAAAGAGTGGGGATCTTTCTTGCCCCAAAGAAGCCACTAGACCACCAGGGTATCTTGGGGTATGTGCCAGGAGGACACCCAGGGCTGGAGGGGAGATGGATGGATGGAGTCAGGATGAGAAAAAGCTGAAGCCATTTAGGCGAGTCTCTGTTTCCCCTTCCTCATGCTGCCGTCATCGCCATACACTCAAAACAAAGTAAGGAAACCTGAGTTACTGCATCCACGTTGTCGTTCTTTATTGTTGGTGGCATTTTTATTTGATCTCACTTATATTTTCAAACATACCGGCTTGTGCAGCATACGGATGTACACAGAGGAGGTATAATAACAGAATAACGTTTCATAGGTGGAGTAGTAATTTGTTATAAATCGTAATCACTGTATCATTTGGAGGGGCTGGTTATAGGGACACCCTATCACTGTTATATTCGTGCAGAGATTTTTTTTTTCTCCTGGTAAAGGGCCACTAAAATAGACATCATGTTATGAGAATTGCGTGCTCAGCATTCAAAGTTTCTGTCTATTTACTTATTTGTGACATTTATATCCCACATTAAACATGAATTATGTTGAAACCTGGGAGCATTTAAAATCTTTTTTTTTAATGGCATGTGATAATTCATTTTGTTTTGTGGATTGCAGTGGTATAATTTAAAATGCACTTGCCTTTTTTATTACTACTTTTTCACAGAGACGTATTGAATAATTAGGTGAGGGCTTCCTTCATTCAGAAGTTTTGTCCAGCATCAGTCTAAATGTGCCAACATTGTCCAGTTCAGCACACTATTAACTACCAAGTTCATACAAAGTTAGTTATGTTCAGTAGAAAATAAATCTGTTGCCTCAGACAATTTGCTATATGAATATCCCATCGCTGTTTCATTATTGCTACCAAGTATTACATATTAAAGGAATTTGCTTTAAAGTGTTTTAAATAATTTATCCAGTCCTTACATGCACATGGTTTTGTTTTTTAAACCCAAAGATGAATCCTAAGGGTGGTTGAACAATCAAACATATAAACGGCAAGTGACCGACTCACCTGCAAATGCGCAGTAGAGACTTCCCTCTCTGTCCTGCCCTCGCGTCAAGACGTGATGACGTCAGAGGGCGGAACAGAGAGGGAAACGGAGTCGGAGTCACTGTCGGACGCTGCCGCCTGGAAATGAACATCGCGTGCACCAATCTCCACCCAACCCCCCCATCCTCGCCGCCGCTCCCGCTCTCCTTCGCATCGGGCCCCCTGCACTGACCTGACAGCGTCTCTCACCTCCGTGTGGAAGCGCTGCAGGGGCAGTGATGTAAGAGACGGGAGGAGCCTGCAGAGCCAGCAGCCAATGCCTCAAGGCTGCCTGCAGTGTCGCGCTTTTTTTTTTTTAAACATTTTTTCTCATTAGCGTTGGCGCTCAGCTCAGTCAGCTGAACGCTTCTTCTTTTTGTAGCGCCGGCCCTGCTGCTCAACAGGAAAAGCAGCAGTGGCCGGCAATGGGAGCTGGGGCTGGCGCGGGCCTGGAGGAAAAGTGGGCAGGCAGTGTGTGTGTGCTTGAGTGGGCGGGCCAGAGCTGAAATTAGGTTGGCATGGGCCCACCCAGGCCCACCCGTAGCTAAGCCCCTGCTTAGCAGAGTATGGAAGAAAATGATTTATGTTACTTTTACTAGTAATTTTACTGCTTATAGAATCTGGCTTTCTTGGGGGGGGGGGGGGTCAAGGTGATTACGGCAAGGGCGGGCTGGGAGCTGAGATGGAGATTACTTGCATCGGACACAGGCGGGGATTGGTTTGATTCCCCACGAGGATGGATGGGGATGGGTTAGATTTCTGTCCCTGTGCCACTCTCTATTTCATGATAAACCAGTATGATCTAATAGGATTCTGTGTATGTATGTGAGGTAGTGTTACCCTGTTCCAAACATAGGGGTCTTTTACTAAGGTTTGCTACTGTTTTTTGCTCACACTAAAAATCAGCTGGTGCTAAATTCTGAGACACCCATGGGTGTCTCAGTGTTTTTTAGTGTCAGCTGATTTTTAGCATGAGCCTAAAATGCTAGCGCACCTTAGTAAAAGACCCCACAGTAACAAAGAATTACAGAAGATTGTTTTATCTATATCTATCTTTATATATATAGAAGATAGATATATTCCACATAAAATTAGGAAGACGACAAGGCAACATACTTGATTTAAAGAATAAATAAAATAAACCAAAGAAACATACAATATCATCAAAATTCTTTAACAATACAATAAAAATACAAACAATTGATTAACGGTGAAATTGTTTCTAGATTCAGGTCAGTTATTATTACCAGCAGCATCAAACATATAAAAGACAAGTGACCGACTCACCTGCAAATGCGCAATAGACACTTCCCTCTCTGTCCCACCCTCGCGTCACGACGTGATGATGTCAGAGGGCGGAAGAGAGAGGGGAACGGACGCTGCCGATCTGCCGCTGCTGCTGGAGAGCCTGGAGACGAAGGAAAGGAACATTGCTGGTGCACCAACCTCCCCCCTCCCCCCATCCCCGACGTTGTCGTCGCCGCCGCCGCTTCCTCCCCCCTCCGTATTGGGCCCCCTGCACTGACATGACAGTGCCTCTCACCTCCGTGTGGAAGTGCTGCAGGCAGCGCTTTCACACGGAGGTGAGAGGCACTCTTATGTCAGTGCAGGGGGCCCGGCACGGAGGGGGGAGGGAGCTGCGGCGAGGAGGATAGCTGGACATGGGGGGAGGGCAGGGGGAGAGAGGAGGGTTGCTGGACATGAGGAGAGAGCAGGGCAGAGAGGAGGGTTGCTGGACATGGGGAGAGGGCAGGGGAGAGAACAGGGGGGGGAGGCCAAGGGAAAGAGGAGGGTTGCTGGATATGGGGGAAGGGCAGGGGAGAGAGCAGGGTTGGTGGACGGGGGGAGGCCAAGGGAAAGAGGAGGGTTGCTGGATATGGGGGGAGGGCAGGGGAGAGAGGATGATTGGTGGACGGGGGGAGGCCAGGGGATACAGGAGGGCTGCTGGACATGGGGGGGAGGGCAGGGGAGAGAGCAGGGTTGCTGGACATGGATCGGGGGAGGGCAGGGGAAAGAGGAGGTTTGCTGGACATAGAGGTGAGAATTACAAATCTCGCCCGGCTAGTTATGACATATTACACAAAATGCATTTTGGGTGCAATTTGCTTATATGAATGATGGTGATAAATTTAAGAGAAGAGAGTCGGTTTTTAAAAGAGTTTGTGTGAACATTTGTTCAACGACTATACAAATTTATTTTATTGCAAATATTACACAGTCCTGCTTTTTTCATTTCACCTTCAATATTAACTTACATTAATTTCTGGAAAAGCAATTTTGTATTTAAAGCTTGCAAACCTTCCTCATGATTGCCTATAATTTCCAGCCAGTTACAAACTAAAAAGACTAGTAGTCCGTTTGAAATTTTTTTAATGAGATGGTCTGTCTAGTTATCTAGCAGGTATAACTGCTCCTAATCTGTGTAGAGAACCAATGTGGTTTTAATATTTATTATCCACCATGTGTATTGTTATTTTTCTAGTTTTTATTTGCCTAGGAAGGAGGAAACAATAAGCCTACAAATTCAAAATTTGTTCTGTATGTATACAGTAACCTAAGTTTTAAAATTTGCATATTTATTGGTAACCTGATCTGCATGTGGTACATAAATGCTACAAGATGTACTAAATTCATGTATTTGCTTTCTTGCTTTGAGTTTATCTTATTGATCATAAATTGCATCAATAATGACTTCAGTACATAAACACTTTATTATATGAACTAGTCCAGAAATGCTACTCAATTTCAATCATTTTTTTCCTACAGATTCAAAATGTATATCTGAGACTGAGGTAAAATGTCAGGACTTACAGATCACATTGTTCTTTTGGAATATGAAAGAAGATACAGATTAAAGACAGTATAGTTTATATTCCAGTGGCACAGACCAGTTCTGTTAAGTGCAAAAGTCTTTTTACAGGCAACATATCATGTTGTATTCCAAAGTACACTTCCTTTTAATTTACAATGTAATTTTCAACCTAATTCACAAGATTGATACTGTAATGCTATTTGCAGAAGTATTGAAATGTCAGTAAGTTTTATTGTAGTAATAAAGAGAATTCCATATATCACATTCTCTATAGGGATCCATGCTTTTTGCATAGATCTTCATAGCAACAACCGGTGACTAAATGCTGGCAATCATTAATTTTTAAAGAAGGCATGGGGCTATGTTGAGTTTGAGAAATGAAGGCCACAATGAAGAATGAACTTTCATTTTGACACCTCTTGTTGGCTACTGAAGGGATGCAGCAGATGACTGTAAAAAATGGCCCAAGTCCCAAGTTCCTAATACTTAAAATGCTGTCTGCTCATAAAAGATTTCAGTCAGGAAAAAGGCCATCTCCGAGCTTCTCCTAACAAATGGGTATCAGCGGTCCATGAAATAATCAATGCCGATAATCCATCCTGGGGTCTGCCAATATGTTAATGACTCTGCACATCATTATTTCTACAAGGAGATAAATCATTCATGTAACAGAATGCTTAGCAGCCAAGGATTCAGACTTCTATTTTAGAAAAAAAAATGCTATGTCATAACAATTGGTGTTTAAACATTTTCTAGTCCTGTGGCCTGTCTATTTTCAGATGCTAAAAGGTATGCAGGAATGCAAATCAATGAAACAATAAGACAAAGTATTTTAATAATAGGTTCCAAATAAGTCTTTGCAGTTTTTAATATTTTTTTCTTACAAATGATTGGCTGCATAGTACCTGTTAAGGTAATTTTCTAGAATCAGTATATTAAAATAAACCCAATATTAGCAATAGTTGTAGAAAATATGTGTACATAGCATTCTGTTTTAGCAGAAATATATTAATGTAAACCCCCTGGTGGCAAAGCAAGGTATTAAATGATGGTACCAAATATGTTACAGTGTTTCCCCAAAATGACTCAACACCAACCAGGGAGTTTAACAATAAAAAGAAAATATTTTTTTATTAGTTGAATTATATTTAAATGCTAATGAAATCTTACCAACTTGCAAATTTAACATATGTATTTCAATTACAGGTTTGCAACACAAATCAGTTTAGAAACATTGGGAGCATTTTCAGATAAGTAGAAATATTAGTTACAGAAATCATTTAAGTACATTCAATTTTGCAACACACTAGACTCTTCAAGGACTCCCCTCTCCTGTCCCTCAGACCCCTGGAGACCCCCAAGGATCCCAACATGTAAGTTTTCCTCTACTCTTTTTTTCTTCTTTTAGTTATCTCTCACTTATTGTTCAGGTTTCCTTTACTATTTTCTCTTATGTGCTCTTTTTAAAATAGTTCCAGTCACTTAGCTGCTCTCTTTGTTTTCTCTCTCTGGCTCTCTTGAACGGTGGGCGCCTTTTCTTTCAGATGATGATCTCCAGCATCAACTTTCTTCCAGTCTTTTCCAAGTAACATGTTCTCACCAATACAGCTCTGTCCCAACTGCCAGCCTGAGCTGTTTGTCACTCTCCTGAAAGTTCTATCAGCATGCGGAACACTCAGCGCATGCACACAGACCACTCAGTTTCACTGCACTGCTCACTGTCTCTACACCAGATCTAGAAGGAGCCAGGTAATCTTTTCAAATTTAACCCATAGGGTTACATTAACTAATGGAAACACACACACTTCAAAAACACTGAGAGGTAGATTCAAAAAGATTGTATGACTGGATGGCATCATGATTCTAAAACTGCATTTCTCAAGATTGTGGGGTCCTTTTACTAAGCTTCAGCAAAATGGGTCTTGCGCTGGCATCACCATGTGTTTTGACGTGCACTGAGTTCTCCTTTTACCACAGCAGGTAAAAGACTTTTTTTTTTTTTTTTTTTTAAAGAAACAGCTGTGCAGCAAGTGAAGCACATGCTGCACAGCCATTTTGAGGGAGGGCACTTTCCATCACCCATTGAAGTGTCGGTAAGGGCTCCCGTGCTAACCTGGCAGTAACCAAGCAGCAGGCAGCACTCCCCGATTACCGCTGGGTAAACACTGGTGCTACAAAAATAAAAATGTTTGTAGCGCTAGAAGTGGTGCATGCTGGGGTGGAAACTTGGGAACTTGTAGACTTTTGGGCAAAGGAGCTGTTGAAGGATAAACCCAGAGGCTAGAATATGACTTGGTGGAAGGAGTTTTCCCTAAACCAGCTGGCCTTTCCACTAAGGGCTAGGTAGTGGGAAGAAAATTAAGATTCCCATAACATCAACATTCAAAACAGGCTGTGCTCTCAATACACACGCATACAATAAACTAAACAACACTATATGATTGGCAAAATAAGGGGCCACAGCTTTATTAATAAATACTGATTAGCAATATCAGTAACATTGTTCATTCAATAACACATAACTGCAATACCCAACTCCAATAGACAGGCCTTTTTCCCCACACCTGAAGCCAGTTGGTGCCGATCTAGCCACATCAATCACTTTCCAGTACACCTATTCCCATCTCCCACAAGTCCGCGGTGATGTAGGATCTGCAAATACTCGTGGCAGTGCCGTACACGATGATGCATATTCAATCTTACCATTTCCTCATTTTCAAAGGCCTTCTCAATAGTATCACAAACCCCCATAATTCTGCCAACTACCAGCTGTGACCAACCCAACCCCCCCCCCCCCCCCCCAGCACCACCACCTCAGAAACCCCAACACACCTAGCAGAGAGGGCAGGGCGGGTGACCACCTTAACTCCCGACCCACTCCCGCTCCTCACCACCCACCCAAACAATTTTTGCCTGCCAAAACTCCCTTCTTAAAGTCACACGCACATTTCCAGCAACTGAAACCAACTAATCCCCACCTGCCACATCACCAACTTCATTCCTCCCGTCACCATATCCTCCTGTGCTTCCCCCCCAACCCACAATAAAGTCAGCACAGCTAGGTTCATCTGATGTTATCAGCTCACAGACCTAATCCTGAGCTCCCATGTCATTACTTTTGCTCTGTTGTCTCGACTGACACCATTAAGATGTGCACAGACCAAAAATATTTGCTTTATTTTTGGTTTCTTTGCTAACGTCCATATTTTGGGCTTCTTTTTTTTCTTTGTTTGTTTCACACGTTCATTTTGTTACCTTTTAAAAACATATTACAATTTTTAAGATATGCAAGTTGATTTTGGTTGTTAACACATTAATCCATAGGTTACATGCATCAAAATTATTAGTGTGTTAATGATCCAAATGCATGCTAATGAACACACATCGTTAGTGAGTATGCTTGTATGCTTCTCTTTAAAGTCTGAGCTTCTGACTGTGTTTAAATCAGGTAGTTTAAATTTGATTAGACTAAGGCGCATAGTAAGAAGGTTGGGCGCAGTAGGAGAAAATATTATACTTTATTATGCCTATCAGCTGTAGTTAGGAAGAAAAAGAAATCTGAGGAAACTGTGATCCACTTAGAAACATAGAAACATGACGGCAGATAAAGGCCATATGACCCATCCAGTCTGCCCATCCTCTGTAACCCCTAATTCTTCCTGTTCCTAAGTGATCCCACATGCTTTTCCCATGCCTTTTTAAACTCTGGAACAGTCCTCGACTCCACAACCTCCACTGGGAGGCCATTCCACGCCTCCACCACTCTTTCTGTGAAATAATACTTCCTCAGGTTGCTCCCTAAGCCTATTCCCTCTCAACTTTGTCATATGCCCCCTCATTCCAGATTTCTCCTTCATTTGAAAAAGGCTCTTCTCCTGTACATAAATGCCCTTGAGATATTTAAATGTTTCTATCATGTCTCCTCTCTCCCTCCTCTCTTCCAGCTTATACATGTTGAGGTTCATAAGCCTGTCCCTATAATTTTTGCATTCAAGACCACTTACTAATTTCGTAGCTGCCCTCTGGAATGACTCCATCCTGTTTATATCTTTCCGTAGGTGCGGTCTCCAGAACTGCACACAGTACTCCAAATGAGGCCTCACCAGAGACTTATACAACGGCACTATCACCTCCTTTTTCCTGCTGGTCATGCCTCTCTTTATGCACCCAAGTATCCTTCTGGCTTTGGCCGTCGCTTTTTCTACCTGTTTGAAAGCTTTAAGGTCATCAGACACAATCACCCCCAAGTCCTGCTCTTCCTTCACACACTGAAGCACTACACCCCCCCTATACTGTACCGTTCCCTCGGATTTTTGCGACCCAAGTACATGACCCTGCATTTTTTGGGATTAAACTTAGTTGCCAAATGTCGGTCCATTCCTCATGTCATTTACACCCTCCAGGGTGTCCACCCTGTTGCAGAGTTTAGTATCATCCGCAAAGAGACAAACCTTACCAGACAATCCTTCCGCAATATCGCTCACAAAGATGTTAAAAAGAGCCGGCCCTAGGACCGATCCCTGCGGTACTCCATTGACGACCTCCTTTTCTTCAGGGCAAGCTCCATTTACCACCATCCTCTGTCTCCTACCATTCAACCAATTTTTTACCCAATCGGTTACTCTAGGTCCCACACCGAGGGCACTCAATTTATTTATCAATCGCCTGTTCGGAACCGTGTCAAAGGCTTTGTTGAAATCCAAGTATACCACATCAAGCGCCCCTTCCTCATCCAACTGTTTGGTCACCCAGTCGAAGAAGACATTCAGATTCGTCTGACACGACCTGCCACTAGTGAAGCCATGCTGCCTCGAGTTCCGCATTCCATGTAATTCAAGAAATATCACAGTCCTCCTCTTTAGAAGCGTTTCCATTAGCTTACTCACCACCGAGGTCAAACTGACAGGTCTGTAATTCCCTACCTCCTCCTTACTTCCACTCTTACGCAAAGGAACCATATCTGCCCTTCTCCAGTCCACCGGGACCACTCCAGTTTCTAAGGAAGCATTGAAGAGGTCCGTCAGCGGAGCCGACAGAACTTCTCCGAGTTCCTTAAGCACCCTCGAGTGTATCCCATCAGGCCCCATCGCTCTGTCTACTTTTAGTTTGGCAAGCCTCTCATGAACACAGTCCTCCATAAACGGGTCTCGGTCTACCATACATCCATCCCCTTTAGCCTTGTTTTCTGCAGCCCTACCCCTGGTTTTTCATTCGTAAACACAGAGCTAAAATTGATTTTGTGTGTTTTGCACTTGGATAAGTACATAAGTAATGCCACACTGGGAAAAGACCAAGGGTCCATCGAGCCCAGCATCCTATCCACGACAGCGGCCAATCCAGGCCAAGGGCACCTGGCAAGCTTCCCAAACGTACAAACATTCTATACATGTTATTCCTGGAATTGTGGATTTTTCCCAAGTCCATTTAGTAGCGGTTTATGGACTTGTCCTTTAGGAAACCGTCTAACCCCTTTTTAAACTCTGCCAAACTAACCGCCTTCACCACATTCTCCGACAACGAATTCCAGAGTTTAATTACGCATTGGGTGAAGAAACATTTACTCTGATTTCTTTTAAATTTACTACATTGTAGTTTCATCGCATGCCCCCTAGTCCTAGTATTTTTGGAAAGCGTGAACAGACGCTTCACATCCACCTGTTCCACTCCACTCATTATTTTATATACCTCTATCATGTCTCCCCTCAGCCGTCTCTTCTCCAAGCTGAAAAGCCCTAGCCTCCTTCTTCATAGGGAAGTCGTCCCATCCCCGCTATCATTTTAGTCGCCCTTCGCTGCACCTTTTCTAGTTCGATTATATCTTTCTTGAGATGCGGCGATCAGAATTGAATACAATACTCAAGGTGCGGTCGCACCATGGAGCGATATAATGGCATTATAACATCCTCACACCTGTTTTCAATACCTTTCCTAATAATACCCAACATTCTATTCGCTTTCCGAGCTGCAGCAGCACACTGAGCAGAAGGTTTCAGTGTATTATCGACGACGATGACACCCAGATCCCTTTCTTGGTCCGTAACTCCTAACGTGGAACCTTGCATGACGTAGCTATAATTCAGGTTTTTTTTTTCCACCTGCATCACCTTACACTTGCTCACATTAAATGTCATCTGCCATTTAGTCTCCCAGTCTCGTAAGGTCCTTCTGTAATTTTTCACAATCCTGTCGCGAGTTAACGACTTCGAATAACATTGTGTCATCAGCAAATTTAATTACCTCTCTAGTTACTCCCATCTCTAAATCATTTATAAATATATTAAAAAGCAGCGGTCCTAGCACAGACCCCTGAAGAACCCCACTAACTACCCTTCTCCATTGTGAATACTGCCACTCTCTGTTTCCTATCCTTCAACCAGTTTTTAATCCACAAGAAGACTTTTCCTCCTATCCCATGACCGTCCAATTTCTTCTGTAGCCTTTCATGAGGTACCTTGTCAAACGCCTTTTGAGAATCCAGATACACAATATCAACCAGCTCCCCTTTGTCCACATGTTTGTTTACTCCTTCAAAGAATTGAAGTAAATTGGTCACGCAAGGTTTCCCCACACAAAAAAACAAAATGTCCAAATCTCAAAACCTCGTTCAAAACAATATTTTCAGGAAAAAGATACAGCAAATAATATACCTGAAATACAGAAGCTAAAAACAATTGGGTCAATGTTTAAATGGGATGTCCAATGATGTCCCACAATAGAGGCAATAGTATAACTGGGCACCTTTACTTATGTACTCTGAGGCCATGCAGTAGGGGCCTATTCTATAATGCAACCCTAGGCACCTAGGTTCTGTTATAGAATACTAGGAAAAAAGGCCCGTTTCTGAAACCAATGAAGCGGGCGCTAGCAAGGTTTTCCTCAGAGTATGTATATTTGAGAGAGTGTGTGTGAGAGTGATTTTGTGAGAGAGAGAGAATGTGCGAGTGTGTGTGTGTGTGTGACAGAGAGAGAGTGAGACTGGGTGCGAGTGTGTCTATGAGAGAGAGAGAGTGTGTGTGCGAGAATGAGAGTGTGTGCCATGGGCCCCCCTCCCTCCCTTCGAGTTCCAGGGTCGTCCTCCCCCTCCCGCCCTCCGAGTTCCAGGGTCATCCTCCCCCTCCCTCCGAGCTCCAGGGTCATCCTACCCCTCCCTCCCTCCGAGTTCCAGGGTTGTCCTCCACCTCCCTCCCTCTGAGTTCCAGGGTCGTCGTCCACCTCCCTCCCTCTGAGTTCCAGGGTCGTCCTCCCTCCGAGTTCCAGGGTCGTCCCCCCTCCCTCTCTCTGAGTTCCAGGGTCGCCCCCTCCCTCCCTCCCTCCGAGTTCCAGGGTCGCCCCCTCCCTCCCTCCCTCCAAGTTCCAGGGTCACCCCCCTCCCTCCCTCCGAGTTCCAGGGTCGCCCTCCCCTCCCTCCCTCCCTCCAAGTTCCAGGGTTGTCCCCCCCTCCCTCCCTCCGAGTTCCAGGGTCGTCCCCCCCCCTCCCTCCCTCCGAGTTCCAGGGTCATCCTCCCTCCCTCCCTCCCTCCGAGTTCCAGGGTCATCCCTTTGAGTTCCAGGGTCGTCCCCTCCCTCCCTCCAAGTTCCAGGGGACCGAGTTTCAGGTTCCCCCCTCCCTCCGAGTTTCAGGTTCCCCCCTCTCTCCCTCCTTCCCTCCCTCTCTCCCAGTTCCAAGACCCCCCCTCGGAACGCGACGTCACACGCATGAAGGTGTCGTCATCCCTCCCTTCCTTTCAGTTCCAGGCCCCCTACCTCCAGATTTTAAAAGTCATCTTCACTTATGAAGTCAGGTTTACGGCGGCCGGCAGCAGCGGGAAAAGGCATGCAGGCTCAGCCCTTCTCTCTCTCTTAGCTCTGGTCCCGCCCTCATTTCCTGTTTCCGCAAGGGCGGGACCAGAGCTGAGAGAGAGAGAAGGGTCGAGCCTGCACGCCTGTACCGCTGCTGCTGTCAGCCGCCGTAAACCCAACTTCGTAAGTGAAGTTGTCTTTTAAAATTTGGAGGTAGGGGGCCTGGAACTGGAAGGGAGGGACAACGACACCCTCATGCGTGTGATGTCGCTTTCCGTTGCCTGGCAACTCTGCAGCGTTCCCTTCCAGTGATTGGTCTTTACGAACACGGAAGTACGTGACGTCATTTCAGGAGATGGATACCTCCGAAGCACGAATGCTTCAAGCCTTCACTTTCTCAGCTTCAGAAAGTTGGAGGTGCTTTTTTATTATATAGGATTAGCTTAATCTGTTATCAACACACTTAACATGTAGGTGCCATAGAGCTTGTATACATGAGGGCACTTAAATGCATCAGGGATGCGTTTAGTTTATGGTATTCTGTAAGTTATGGGATTCATTTTTGATTGAGAAAAAACATCCAATAAACAGCACAAAGCAGCAGATGGACGTTTTCTCCCCAAACCTTCAAACTGCTATTTTTAAAACTCAATTTTAAAACGTTGTCTATGCAGTCTGTGTAAATCTCAAAGGAATGTGTTGGAGATATGTTTTAGGTGGGACTAGAGCAGGATTATGATTTGGATGTTTTTCTATGATAATGGAAGTTTGCAAAAAATAGGGCATTTTTGCTAGACCTGATTCAACAATTACTAAGTGCCAAAAAGGCAAGCTGACCAGAAGACCACTGGAGGGATAAAGGCATGACCCCTCTCTTTAATCCCCCAGTGGTCAGTGACCCCCTCCTACTCCCCAAAAGGTAAAAGTAACAGTACATACAAGGCTTTATGACAGCTGCAAATATAATGGTCATTCCTCTTAGAGCAACAAGCAGGTCTCTGGAGTAGCCTAGTGGTCAGTGCAGTTGATTGTAGAGAGGGGGACCCAGGCCCAAATACCACTTTAATTGGTACACTTGTGGTGGAAAGTGCGAGTGCCCCCAAAACCACAAAACACCCACTGAACCCACATATCGGTTACAAGTGCAGACATAGTTTATAGTTTAATAAAACTTGCTATACCACCTAAGCCAGTGATGGCGAACCTATGGCACGCGTGCCAGAGAGGGCACGCAGAGCCCTCTCTGTTGGCATGCACGCCGCCGGTCGCCTCAGCCCATTCCAGCCCTCCGTCGTCCCTCCCACCCACCCGGCGTCAAGCATTCCTTCCTCCCTCCCTCCCACCTGGCACCAGCCCACCCGGCCTCCATCCCTCCCTCCCTCCGAGCACGAAATTTAAAAGTCTTCCCTTGTCCGAGTTAAGGCGGCATCAGCAGTAGCAGCGAAAAGCGTGCTGCTGGTTCGGCGCGCCTTCAGCCTTCCGTCTCCCAAACTCTGGTCCCACCCTCATTTCCTGTTAGGGCGGGACCAGAGATTGAGAGACGGAAGGCTGAAGGTGCGCCGAACCAGCAGCACACTTTTCGCTGCTACTGCTGATGCCGCCTTAACTCGGACAAGGGAAGACTTTTAAATTTCGTGCTCAGAGGGAGGGAGGGATGGAGGCTGGTCGGGCTGGTGCCGGGTGGGAGGGAGGGAGGAAGGAATGCTTGCTGCCGGGTGGGTGGGAGGGAGGCCTGCTGCTGCCTGCTGCCGGGTGGGAGGGAGGCCTGAATATGTGGCCTGGTGCTTGGGTATGAGGGAGGGTGGTCTGGTGCTTGGGTGCGAGGGAGGGAGGCCTGGTGCTTGGGTGGGAGTGCTGGGTGGGTTGTCTGGTGCTGGGTGGGTGGCCTGGTGCTGGGTGGGAGGGAGGCAGGCCTGGTGCTGGGTGGGAGGCCTGGTGCTGGGTGGGTGGGAGTGCTGGGTAGGTGGGAGGCCTGGTGCTTGGTGCTGGGTGGCAGGCCTGGGTGGGTGGCCTCGTGCTGGGTGGGAGGTAGGCAGGCCTGGTGCTGGGTGGGAGGCCTGGCGCTGGGTGGGTGGGTGGCCTGGTGCTTGGTGCTGGGTGGCAGGCCTGGGTGGGTGGCCTGGTGCTGGGTGGGAGGGAAGCCTGCAGCTGGGAGGGCAGGGAGGAGAGGAGGGTGGCTGGAGGGGAGGGCAGGGGAGAGAGGAGAGTGGCTGGAGGGGAGGGCAGGGGAGAAAGGAGGGTGGCTGGACATTTGTGGCTGGAGGGGAGAGGAGGGTTGCTGGACATGGATGGAGGGCAAGAAATGAAGAAGACCCCTCCGAAGGGACACCACCTTGTAAGCGGTGGAGGGGCTTCCATGTTTCAATGACTTAGAGGGCTATGCTGAAGGGCTACCCATATCAGACAGGCCTCTGAGGAGAAACCAAAGAGTGTCCCAACCTGGAGGATCCAAGATGGCGTTGAGTTCCCGTTTTACACCAGAATACCTGAAGAAGTAGGCGCGCTCCCCAGAGAATGGGGAAGAAAAAGGGCAAAGCCGTGGTGTTGTCCTCCTCGAACACGGCTGGGGTTCCCACCACTTCTCAGTCTACTTTGGAGAGACTCGGGGTCATAACATCGGGGATATCGGTTCCTGCTTCGGGGAACAGCAAGGCTTTATCGCCGAATCTCAGTGGAGAGGGAGTGACTTTGAGTCCCCCTGTTGGCATGACCTCTCCAAGACCCGGAAACAGTAACTCTTCGCTATGGAGGTCGACAGTGGAAACGCCCGAAGTGGGTTGGGATTCTCATGCGATCCAAGGAGGTCCTGGCTCAGCATTGACTCCGGATGATAAACCAACTGGGGGATTGGAGAGTGAGCTCTTCCCCCCGAAGATATCTGGAGCGGTTTCTGTGGAGAAATTGGACCTGGTGAAGCCAAAAATGTCATAATGGACGCACTATGGGAAGTGCTGCAGAGTGTGAATAATTCTCTTCTTCAGATGTCAAAAATTTGTCAGGAATAAATATGTGATTATATCAATACTTATCTAACAAAGTGGAAGTCCAAGATATAAAAATAGAGACTTTGATTACGGAAATGGTTTCTCTACGAAAATCAGTTAATCTGGTAATGAAGGACAGTCATGTTTCTTGTAAAAAAGTGGAACTTCTGGAGAACCAATTAAGGAAAAATAACTTGAGAATGATAAATCTTCCTAAAATACCCTATATATAGAGTTATATTACTAGAGACTTTTGCCTTTGATTTAGATAGGAACAATGTTTTGAAATTGTATTTCCGATACATGGCTGATAGTTTTTTGGGTTCAAAGATAAATATATTTCCTGATATATCAAGGGAATCGCAGACTAGTATGTGTGAACTCTTGGCTTTTAAGCCAAGAATCATTGCCCTAGGTGGGACCTTCCTAGAGCGATTCCCTTGTAAGTGTTTTATTTCCTTATTACTTATTTGTTGAACCCAAGAAATTACAAGAGTTTGTGGAGTTAAAAGAACAGATGAAGAACCCTCTGCAGCAACTTCCTTTAGTTACCACTGTACCGGCTGCAATTACCGATTAACCTTCCTCCCTCAGAAAATATGAATTGTAAGATTAACCACTTGGTGTTTTTCTTATTTTCTTTGAGATTGTTTTCCTGATCTTGGATCCCCCAATTGTGGACAATTATATATATTGTTGAGAGAAAATGTTTTTTCTTTTTCCTTATATTAATTTCTGTTTTTCCTTACATTTACGTGATAAATGTGAATGTTATTAAGTAAAATGATAAATAAAAAACAAAACAAAATGTTTAAAAAAAAAAAGAAATGAAGAAGAAAGTAAAGAAATAAATGGAAAGGAAGCCCTGGAAACGGAGTTAAGAGAACAGATAGAGAGCAGCAGAATCAGCGACTAGGACTAATATGGATAGAAAAACAAAATCACCACACAACAAAGGTAGAAAAAAATCATTTTATTTTCATTTTAGTGTTTGGAATATGTCCAATTTGAGAATTTACATCTGCTGTCTTATTTTGCACTGGGTATACTGGAGCTGTAACAACTTACAGAAATGATTTATAATGAAAGAAAATCTTGTTATTTTTTTCTCCTATACTAGTATAATATTTTCAATGATGTCTGTTTGTATGCGCCATGGCTGGTGTAAGGGAGTATGCCTATCATAGGGGTGGAGTCATATGTGGTGACCCCACCCATAATGAGTACCGGCACTTCACGATAAATAATTAAATTTTGGGTTGCTGTTTGGGCACTCAGTCTAAGGTTCGCCATCACTGACCTAAGCTAACTTGCAGATCTGGGCAGTTTACAAAACTAATAAAGACTTATTGTAGTGGTGTACAGTTGGTTACAGTGCATTTTTTGTTATTCCTGAAGGCTCTTTTTACAATAAGGGGGTTATGATGTTATGTGTACCTGGGATCTTTTATGTGAAGTTCACTACACTGTCTCCTAGGCTGCCCACTTCTCTACTGGAATGTCTTTGTGGCCAGTCTAGCAAGACTGCTGGCCCTCAGAGAACCCAATGACATTTTTTGTTTGAAAATGACCCGCAAACAAAGATACATTGAGCACAAAAGCATCTAAAATAGGGTGATTTTCCAACCAAAAAGATAAGATGTTATTCTGGTTTGAAAATGACCATGTTTTTTTTTTTTTTGGTAAAACTTCCAAAATTGGATTTGGATGTTGTATTGAAAATGCCCCTCTACATGTGTAAGTAGGAGATCCACCTATATCTTACACTGCCCCTGTGTTCTCCCCTCTTGCAAATATGCACTATGTAATTTAAGCGGCTACTTGCAGAATAGTGCTTAGGCAGAATATTGACAATTATACAAACATTTGTGTACATTATTCTAAAAATGTATGCATGTAAGGGAACCCCTCCCAGTTTAATGCTGGGAGGGAGATAACATTGGCTGATTGTGGCCTTTGCTAGAAAACCACAGTTGGGGGGAGGGGGAATGGTTAAGATAGAGGAAAGGGAGTGAAGTGGGAGGGGAGGGGGCTATGTGGAGAGGAAATAGAGCAAGAGGGAAAGGGAGAGAGAGAAGTGTTTGCTAAGATAGTGTAGAAGAGAGTAGTAGCAGAGAAAGGCGGAGTGTGATTGGTGATAAGGGAAAATAAGGGGTGGGGCAGCTGAAAGGAGAATGTTGTTGGGTGTTTTTGGCAGGCAGGAGTGCATTTGGGTATCAGGAGAGAACTGGGGTGCTGTGTGGGTAGTTGGGGAGCTGGGTTTTAACATTTTCTGAGGAACTTTTGAGTTTTGGTGTAGGAGTTGAGGCAAGCCTGGGCATATGGTACAATTGTAGTTACCCTTACCCAGTGCTGGAGTTTGCATTTATTCTTCTTGGAGTAAGTTGCAGTCCCCGGTTGTCTAGAGTTATTTGATGAGGCTGCAATGTGGTTTCCTAGCAGCTATGAGGCTGATTTGGAGAGTCGGCGCTTCCTGTGGTCTTGATCATTTTGGGTGCACGGTGGATACTGGGTGAGTGACATAACTTGATACGTCTGATTTGTAGAGATTTGACGGCCTGGGAGCTGTGGTGTAGAGGAGGCTGTGGTGAATTTTATTTTATTTGAGAGTGGTTCTTCTGCCCTTTATAATAGCGCATTGTTTACTTATAATTTAGTATAAAAAATAGAAACAAAGGAAGTAACAGGTGAGGTAAAAAAAATATAAAGTGTGGTAATGAGTACTGTGTGTGTGTGTGTGTGTGGGGGGGGGGGGGGGTTCTTGCAGTTTAGTGAGAGGTTGAAATTGTGCCGCTATTGCGCCTAGGAGACTTAAGGGTATTATTTATGTTTTGTTCTCCCATTTTTCTTTCTTTTTTTTAATTTGGAAAATCAAATGCCTGTTAGAACTTGAGGCCTTGATTTGGTTTGATACAGTTTAGGTTCTGTAGAGTTTGATACAGGATGTATTTTCTTGTCTTAAGCAGTATGGGAAAACAGTATAGGCTACAGAAGCAATTCTAAAATACAGTGGTAGTATTTACCTGGAAACTGAGTTAAGTCTTATTACTAAATAGTGATGGATGGTTAACCTGGTTGAACATATTTAGCATGCCAAGTGTAGAAAGAGAAAACAGTATATCCATGAAACTCGATATGCATTTGCTGTAAACAGAACACAGATTGGGCCAAGGAAAAACCATATTGATCTGTAATCAAGCTGCTTTGATTTCTGCATTCTTACTATACAAATTAGAAAAGTGAAGGAAATAGCCTTGAAAGGGTGGGGGGGGGGGGGGGGGGATCTTGATATATAGTACAGCAGCTGCCAGCTTTACATGGCCTAGTATATTTAGAAATCAGGATGTGAGATCAGGAAGAAGATAGTGAAAAATAGCACAGACAGAAAAACAATTAAACCTGATATGACTCTTAACAGAAGTGGCAACAGCAGCCAGGATGGAAGTAATTTATTCAACGAATTGTCCAAATACATAAACCATATTGAATTTATAGCAAAGCAGTCGTACAGTGGAAACTTTGATAGTTGTTTACGTTGTATCGTTATATGAATTGCTCGGGCAGGATACCTTTGTGAAATATTGGGGGGGGGGGGGGGGGGGGGTTATGTTTCAACAACAATTTAGATCCTGTTGTGGTTATTATAGCATGACGCAGAAGTATAAAGTGAATATCATACCAGCAGTTCATGACTTTTATACTTTAACCTTGAATATCAGGTTGATTGTCCAAGCACATCCTTTGATTTGCACCCAAATTTATTTTTAAAAACAATCAGATTTCTATTACAGCCCAAAAAAAGCACTTCTTTAGCTATGTTGTCTATAGGTACAGAATTGAATTTTCTGGCTAAATATATATGTACCCCCCCCCCCCCCCCCAATATTACTGTGAACTGTAGATTTTAAATAAGTACAAACTAGACAGTAGGACTTATGACAGGCAGACTTATGACATTATATGGTAATTCAGCATGAAGGAA
Organism: Microcaecilia unicolor; assembly: GCF_901765095.1. Taxonomy (NCBI): domain Eukaryota; kingdom Metazoa; phylum Chordata; class Amphibia; order Gymnophiona; family Siphonopidae; genus Microcaecilia; species Microcaecilia unicolor. The sequence goes on from NC_044035.1 coordinate 116,710,421, forward strand.
TAATTGTGACACTCTACTTGGTGCTGGAGTATAATCGTGCTGTGAGGTTCAATTCACTGAAAGGCCAAATTATCTTCAACTGCATTAGTCTGACAACCTATAATGCTTTGCAGAGGCAATTTGTAGATGTTTCGCAGAATGCCTGCAAACATGGCTTACCATTTTGCTACCCATTAACAAATTTGTGTTCAGAAAAAAGTAACTTTTTCCATTTTTTTACCTGTTTTCAAGCTTTGGATTGTAATAAACAAAAAGCATACATTAGCATTAAATGCTTATTTTTGTAGTTTTAAAAACTGCCTTGAATATTGAGTACTAGTTCAGTTTACCAGAGAGACTTTATGAGAAAAAAAAGTAAACATATAAAAAGTACATACACACACTTTTAAACCATTAGCATGCAGCTCTAGAATCTCTCATAATAAACGTTTTATTTAGAGTACATGGAAATATCAGCCTCACTTGTCCTTGGTGGCATGCAAATGCCTGGCATCCTATAAAATTCAGAGGTATCAACTCTAATCCATAAAACTTGCAGCTGGGCTATTGAGGAATGCCAAGAGGCAAAGGGTTTAAAAAAAAATCTTAGGGTGTCTTTTACTAAGGCACGCTCACGTTTTTAGCACGTTCTAAAATTGTGGGCGCACTAAACGTTAGAGATGCCCATAGGAATGCATTGGCATCTCTAAAGTTTAGCGCGCACCAGAAACGTGAGCGCGCCTTAGTAAGAGACCCTCTTAGTATCTTTGAGATAGATCTGAAAAACACATTCCATGTGTAATATTTATTAACTAGTAAAAAAGGCCCGTTTCTGTCAGAAATGAAATGGGCGCTAGCAAGGTTTTCCTCGGAGTGTATGTTTGAGAGAGAGTGTATGTGAGAGATGAAGAGTGTGATAGAGAGTGTGTCAGAGAGAGTGACAGAGAGTGAGTGAGTGTGTGCCCCTCCCTTTATGGTTTGAGGCCCCCCTTCCACTCCCCACCTCTCTGGTCTCAGGACACCCCCTCCCTCCAGCCACCCATGTCCAGCGACCCTCCTCTCCCATGCCCCCCCTCCAGCCACCCATGTCCAGCAACCCTCCTCTCCCATGCCCCCCCTCCAGCCACCCAGGCTGACGTCACTCACAGCTGATTCCTAGGCAGGGGGAGGAGTAGGGAAACATGCGGAGCAAGTGGCAGGGAGCGGCGCATCAAACAACGACCCTCCTCTCCCCTGCCCCCCCTGCAGCCACCCATGTCCTGCAACCCTCCTCTCCCCCTGGCCCCCCCTCCAGCCACCCATGTCCAGCGACCCTACTCTCCCCCTGCCCCCCCTCCAGCCACCCATGTCCAATGACCTTCCTCTCCCCTGCCCCCTGCAGCCACCCAAGTACTGCGACCCTACTCTCCCCCTGCCCCCCCTCCAGCCACCCATGTACAACGACCCTGCTCTCTCACCTGCCCCTCTTTCATCCACCCAGTGTCACGTATACACAGCAGGAACCTGGGTTTGTGAGCCCTTGGGCCACTGCCAAGGAGCAGCAGCGGCAGGAGAATCACCCCAACACCAGATAAGGCAGACCAGAACTGGAACACGGTGGACTGGAGTAAGGCTTCACCTACACTTGGCCACCTTTCACCAAGAGTTGAGCTCTGGGCTTCAGGCGGCCGGTAGGACTTGCAGGACACCGCAGCAGGCTGACAAATAACAGGAACACAAGAAACACGCTGGGTTCCAGGAAAAACCGTAGGCAAACAAACAATCCACAAACAAACCGAGTCAGGGCAGGATGTAGACAGAAGAATAGTCCAATAAACAATCCGGGTCTGGGCAGTTGGCAGGCAGAAGAATAGTCCAATAAACAATCCGGGTCTGGGCAGGCGGCAGGCAGAAGAATAGTCCAATAAACAATCCGGGTCTGGGCAGGCGGCAGGCAGAAGAATAGTCCAAAAAACAAGCAGAGTAAGAGTCACCAACACGAACAGCACAAAGGCACTGCAACACTTCACACCAAAGGAACGCTTCTGAAGAACACTGTTGCAAGACAACTAAGAACCTTACCAGGTGGTTAATAAAGGCAGGTCACAAGGGTGTGCACCAGGTATGGGTGCTGCTTGGTTTCAAAAAAATCCCAAAACAATCTGGAGAGCTGGAAGATCCGGACCAGACCAGCATATCTTCTGGAACACAGGAAACGGTAAACCATCACCTCGCAGCATTCCCCAGGTCTAAACCCCGGGGACTGAGGTGACTGCGAGCCCGGGACCTGGGCACAACCGTGACACCCAGGTTGTGTAACCATTTCTTTGGGGCAGGCAGGAAAGATCCTTGGTCCTGCCTGCCCGCTGCTGGTGCTGGCGCTGACGCTCCCCCGCTGCCAGATCGCTGTTCAAAATGGCCGCCGAGACATCCAATGGCGGACTCGCGAGACTTCTGCTGAAGTCTTGGAGGCCGCCCTTGTAAGTATCGTGGCCATTTTGAACAGCGATCCAGCAGCGGGGGAGCGCCAGCAGCGGGCAGGCAGGACCAGGGATCTTTCCTGCCTGCCCCGAAGAATTGGTTACACAACCTGGGTGGATGAAGGAGGGGCAGGTGAGAGAGTAGGGTCGTTGGACATGGGTGGCTGTGTAACAAGAAATATTTTCAGTTCTTAATATCCATTAAAAAGTTACAAAAATGAAGAGCAGGGGGAAATTGCTCAAAGCATGTGCTGTATTTCTAAGCCTTTAAGAGCATGTGCTCCGACCATGTGGTCTCACACAAAGACTGTGCACATCTACCCTTAAAAATGTAACAAGAATTAATTTATAACTTGGGGATATTGCTCTAGAGCACTATCTAATATTTATAAGTTTTAAGATATATATTGAATAATTCTCCACCAGTTACCCATTAAGGCAACAAGTTTCACAATTGCAAGAATAAAGGAATTAGGTATATTTATTGTATTACATTAACCTGCATTACCAGTTTTAAGAACATATGTAAAGAACAGACCATATATTTAGCTTCAAAAGGAGTTTATTTATGATACAGTTTTCAGCAATTGCAGCGATTGGTAGTTCTTTTAAGAGATCTAAGAGGATTTGTGCTTTAAAAATCAAGGAGGTAACAGAGTTTAAATCAAAAGGTTATAATTTAACTTACAAAAGTCCTTTGTTGTTGTTCAGCTGATTGATGAGCAGCATGATGTGAGATTAGCCCAGGAGTTCTACAGTCAGTGATGAAGAGAAGTACGGCTGTAGCAGAGGAGAGGAAAATCTTGCAGAGAAGTCCTTGGTGCAGAGGAGAGAGAGTCTCACTAGCAGGGCTTCAGCAGAGGAAAAGGATCTGGGCTGCATCCGAAGAGAAGAATCTGAATCTTGGGAAAACAGCTTCTGCTTTTATACTGTTAGTTTGCAGGGAAATATGAATGCATGTCCTGGATCATTTGCTTCCTGGTTTGCACTGGACCCTTGGTATTTGCACTTGGTCTCATGTTTTATGACATCTGTTTGAATCTCTGTGGCAGTGTCTGAGGTAGCCAGCAGATGGTTTATTGTATCTTGTTTATGGTTTCCTCTGAGTCTATTGAAGCAAAGGGTAGCCAGCAGATGGTTTAAGCAAATGGGCTTGTTTATAGTTTCCTCTGAGCCAATAGGTGTGTGGATTCGCACCTCCAGTCTCCCTGGCTGCTGCTCTTTTGTTCTGTGGACCAGCCAGGCTTTTGATCAGAGGAAGTTTGAAAACCCTTTGAAGCAGTCTCTTACTTGTAAACGTTTCCCAGGGAAAGTGAGGGGGGAGATGAAATCCAGGCTAGCTGATCTCAATGAGTGTTTAAAGCTGTTTTATACTTGGTATCTGATCCAACACAACATCATGCTACATATATTTCAATAATCCTGACAATTAAACTGATACCATAACAGCTGGAGGGGGGCAGTGGGAGAGTAGGGTCGCTGGACATGGGTGGCTAGAGGGGGGGCAGGAGAGAGGAGGGTCGTTGTTTGATGTGCCGCTCCCTGCCACTTGCTCCGCGTGGTTCCCTACTCCTCCCCCTGCCTGGGAATCAGCTGTGAGTGACATCAGCCTGACTACGGAGCCTAGCTCAGCAACTCTGAAGGAGCCACGGACACAGGCAGACACACTAAAATGTTGCTGGTGAGAATTATTATAAAGGATAATAGGACTTTTCATATGACTTGTTTTAAAAATGGCAGCTTCCCCCCCCCCCCCCCTTTTTTTCTGTAGGTGTTTCTGAGGATGATTGTGTCTTTGTTTGTTTTTCCACTTACTGTTTTTTTTTTATATTGGCTTTGCTCATGGTATTATTCCACTTGGGGCTATTGATATCTTAAAGTTGTTCGTGCCTAATCCCTTTCGGTGGTAGCTTTGCAAGATACCTCTTTTGAAACCACAGATTCAAATATTTGGTGTATATGTGACTACTATCCAATGAAATGATTTACCTGTCTATATAATTATGATAGATATGTTTTAGTCAGAGTTATAGGAACATAGAATATGACAGGCACTTTCCTTTGTGTTGCTGTGTCGCACATCCCACTTGATCTGTGGCAGTCCCTCTATTTTATGCAGCTGCCAGTAGAATGCTACACCATTCCTCGGATCTTCAATCGATCTGGAATAGTCAACTATCGAGCTAAAGCTCAGAGCCTCTCACATTGGGACAGAAGCTTGGAGAAGGAGCTTAAAATAGAGGCATAATCTAGTGGTTACAGCGGTTGCCTAAGTACCATGAAAGCTAGGATTTATACCCTGCTTCTCCCACTGAATCTCCTTGGGAAGTCACTTCATGAGGAGTAGCCTGATGATTAGTATAGTGGTCTGAGAACCAGGAGAGCTGGGTTTGATTCCCACTGTAGCTCCTAGTGACTCTGGGCAAGTCACTTAACCCTCCATTGCCCCAGCTACAAAATAAGTACCTGTATATAATATGTAAACCACTTTGATTGTAACAACAGAAATGTCTAAACTTAAGACCTTATTTATTAATGTGTTGATGCACATTAACCCTTGAGTGTGGGTTTTACATTTGAGGGGTAATTTTTATAAAGTACTTTCCATGTTTAAAATATGTTTTATAAGCGGAAATGGCTATGAAAAAATGGTGTGTGGGTGTACGCACAAAAAGTTGGCACACTACAACATAGGACTAAGTTAATAGTGCTTAGTACTATTCTATAAAAGGCACTTAAAGTTAGGCACAGTTAATAGACACTGGGAACCATGACTACATTTAGGTGCGACCATTTACACCAAAGAAATCTTGCCTAAATTAGGCATGGGTCCCCTTTAATATATATCAACACACATAAATTAAAGGAATGCCTCTGATCTGCCTGTGACCTTCCTGTGGCCATGCCCATTTTTGAACCCACGCTTAAATTGTAATTAATGCAAATTAGCACCGTTGATTGTTAGGACCCAATTATCAGTGCTAATTTGCTTGTTATTCAATTAAGTTATGTGTGCAAATTTGTGCACACAACTCATAGTGCCATATATAGAATTTGGGGGATAGTGCTTATTTTTATGATATTCTGTGTATGAAAAACATGGGATCAGTATCTCAAGAGAACTTAACCACATTGCTCTTTTAAACCAATCAAAAGCACTCAATAAGAACCAATCATATGAGTGAAATCCATTCAGTCTACATATTGAGACCTTAAGGGGAAATAGTCTTCAGTATATATGTCCAGTATTGTTCCTTTTAATTCAGTTGGTGCTCAGGATCACCCCTGCATAAATTCTCCTCTATTCTCTTGATGATTCTGCATTTTAAATCAGTAACATCATGTTTCTTATGAATCCAATGTTCAACTAATGATGCTGACATATTCTCTATACTTAAGCAGCTTTTATGCTCATTCAAATGTAAATGGATGCAACATTTTGTTCTACTCCTCAGAAATTAGTGAGCATATTCTGAGGTACCATTTGTACAAGCTGAATGATTATATGCTTCTATACTTTTATATGATATACATGCAGGTGTCACTGGAAACCTAGTTTGGTTGAAGCAGGTTTTTGATTATGTGAGAACTTTATTTGTAGAATTAGTTTTGCACTTTTCCAGTTGGCACATAAAGGCTGTGTATGGGGGTATGTGTGCAAAACTGAATTCATAGATTGTCTCGGTAATATAAGCAGTTTGAGTTGCATGTTCCTTTATTCAACTGTTGTTTATTTGTTTAGATACTTTATATACTGTTATATCAATGTATCTCAAATAGTTCTCAAAAACAAATGTATTTGAAATAACTTTTATTGAAGCATAACAGCAAAAAATCACATGGTTACATTTCAGATTCTGACCCCAGCTGTCCAGATACAGAGAGTCCAAAAGCGACTACAAGTATTTTATCCCTTTAACCCACCCCTCCCCCCCCCCACCCATTCAAAAACAAATTTAAAAACAATACAGGAGAGACCAGATAACCCATATAGCCTGAGGATTTCAAATTCAGAATGGACCTGACCTATCATGACTCCTTTCATCAGCATTAAATACACAAGGAATAAAAATGATCATAAAAAAGGACAATATAAATATGTACCAGAAATTTGTTTATACCACTTTGTACATTATACCATGCACTTTGGTTCCAGTAATTTGAAGGTCAAGTGTGTTGTACTTCTGCAGTATCACTATCTAGTATAGATAATGACTGCATAGAAAGAGTAGTGCACAATGCCTTATAGACAGCAACATCCCCATGTAGGCTGAAAATGTTTATTGAAATTAAGACTAGAAGGAAACAGACTCATACCTGGTAACAGATTATTCTACAGTCCTCACAGTCCCAGTTGCATAGTTAGGAACATGCTGCAGCATTAATGTTTACGCATAATGCTCTCCAATGTAATTTAGGCTGAACTGCTACTGACTTACTTAACATTTATAGGTCAGCCACCTGCAGAAAGGGCATGTAGGTAGATTATTGTTGACTTTATGGTTATGGAAACCAGCTAATCAGTGAACATGCTGGGATATAACATTTTATGCTTCAGTGCCTTTAACACTAGGCCTCACAATTTCTTATGAGCATAGGGTAAACCACTCATTTCTCATAAGTGAAGCCCCTACTGAGAAGAATCTTCTTAGCTGGAAGATAAAAGTGGTAAAATAGAAATTCCTCAAGCACACATTTTAGAAACCTAAATCTTTTGTTTTATTGATCTAAGGAACTATATAGAAATCGAAACATATTGGGGGAAATTCTATATATGGCGCCTAAATAATTGGTGCTGAAATCAATGCCGACTAAGCATATTCTATAATCGGTGCCTAGATTTAGGCGCTGATTATAGAATATGCTTAGTTGATATTTCTGTGCCAATATCTGTGCACATCCATTTATGCCAATGAAAACCTGGTGTAAATCTCAATGCGTAGATTTAGGAGCACTGCACCATCCTATATAATAAAAAAGCACCACCAACATTCTGAAGCCAGTAGCCTTGCAGTGAAGCCTGAAGCCTGAGATGTTCATAGGCATCATAATAGCTCCGCCCACATTCTCAGCTGATTCCAAGGCAAGGGGAGGAGTAGGGAAACATGCGGAGCATGTTTCCCTACTTCTCCCCCTGCCTGGGAAACAGCTATCACTGCGCCGCTCCCTGCCACTTCAGAGCAAGTGGCAGGGAGTGGCGCAACAACCCCCCCCCCCCCCCCCCCCCCGCTCGGCACATCAACAAAGCCGTCGCGTACCTCTGCTGAGCTGACGGATCCAAAGTTCTGTTCTCGGCTGCAGGGCGTGGCTTCATGATTGAGCATCAGTGGAAGTTTCTGTGCGTGCATCTGATGTCAGACGCACGCACATAGACTTCAACAGATGCTCAATCATGAAGCCACGCCCCATAGCCGAGAAAGAACAGAACTTGATCCATCAGCTCAGCAGAGGTACGCGACGGCTTCAGCGGAATGATTTCGGAGGAAAGGGTGGTGTACAAAGGGTCATGGTAGGGGGGTGCAGGGGACATTAAAGCAGAGGGGGGTTTTGAATGTCAGGGAGGGGGTAGTCTGGAACACGGTGGGAGTGGCTTGATGGCCCTTGAACTGGGAGGGAGGGACATATGTGTGTGTGGATGTGCTTCGGGTGGGGCCCTTGAACTGGGAGGGAGGGGGGTCTGCAACTCGGGAGGGAGGGAGCTCTGCACCTCAGCAAGGAAGGAAGGAAGGAAGGGAGGGAGAGGGGTATGGAACTCGGGAGGTAGGGGGGAGGATTATGGAACTCGGGAGGGAAGGAAAGGAAGATGGGTGGGAATTTACCTTGCTAGCACCCGTTTCATAGCTTTTCTATAATTCAGCACCTAAATTTTGGAATGCCCAGGAAACTCCCATTTCCCCACCCATAACTACATCCCTTTTTGCCTCCATATGTTACAAGTTTGGCACACATCATTACAGAATACGCTTAGTGAGTTTTGTGCCTAAATTCTAATCAGTGCCAATTAGTTCTTATTGCTTGTTAAGTGCTGTTATCAGCGCTTATTAGCTTGTTAAGCCAATTAAGTTACATGCAGAATTATAGAATCCATGCTGATTTCGATGCCTAAATCTAAGCTCACTATGTAGAATCTGGGGATAATTGTATTCTCATAGATTTAGGCACCGATTATAGAATATGCTTAGTTGATATTTCATCACCTAAATCTACGTGCATCCATTTGCACCAATGAAAATGTGGCATAAATCTCAGAAAGCAGGTTTAGGCGCACTTAGTCATATTCTATAACTAGGAGTGTAAATTTCGAAACACCCATTTCCCCGCCCATAAACATGCCCCTTTTTGCCTGCGCACATTAGAAGTTTGGCGCACATCGTTACAGAATACACTTAGCGACTTGTGTGCCTAAATTCTAATCAATACCAATTAGTATTCATTTTTGCTTGTTATGTGCTGTTATCAGTGCTCATTAGCTTGTTAAGCTTGTTAAGTTACATGCATTGTTATAGAATTGGTGCAGATATCTAGACACACTATATAAAATCCGGTGGATAGTGCCATTGATCAAGTTGGAAAAAGCTAATGAGAGGAAACTCCCTCCAAGGCCTTGATCCACAGCTATTCTCTCCCTCCCCCACCATTCTCAAGGCTTTCATCTACCACCAAGCCTCATTATGCCTCCACTACTACCAACCTCATCATTACTCAGCTGTATGTTCCTTTGGATGTTTTATTTTCCTGCATTGTACGTCTTGTTTGATCATCATGGCTCCTCCTGATTATTCTTTGCCCCGTGCTGGACAGTGACCAGTGACTATTGAATTTCTTTTCTAACATATGAAAATGGGCATTTTTTTTTTACAATTTCATTTACATTTTAATTTTTATTATCCCCATTTGTTTCTGGTCTTTCCTTTCATTTCCATCTTTCCCAGTCTACTACTTATCATTTCTATAGCGCTACTAAACATATGCAGCACTGTACACATTATCCCACAAATTCTATAAAAAGTACTAAAAACTGTGTGTGCAGGTTTGGTTGCACATCCAATTTGCATGCACAATTGAATAATGAGTCAATTGGCATGAATAATTTGAGATCTTAATTATTGGTGGTAATTGGAATTAATGAAAACTTATATGTGTATATTTAGGTGCAGATCCAAAAAGGGGACATGGCCATGGGTGAGTCATGGCGTTCATTTAATTTATGCATGTTGATATAGATTAAAGGAGATCCACGCCTAATTTAGGCTCAGGGATTTACATGAAGTTTCCGTTGGTGTAATTGGTCACATCTAATTGTTTTTGTGGTTCCCGGTGCTAAGCACTGTTCTATAAACAGCACCTAACTTTTAAGAGCTGTTTACAGAATAGTGCTTAGTGCTGTTTTTTGGCACTGATTTTTCAGGCACCATTTATAGAATTCAGTTCTATATGCAGGTACTTTCCTGTCTCCCTCTTTTCTGTGTCTCTTTGTACTAATTTTTTCTTCCCTCCTTCCCTGTATACTATTCTGTGTTCCCTCCCTATTTTGTCTCAGCTTTCCCTATCCTCTCCCTCCTTTCTCTATGTTTAGTTCAGTTGAGAACTTAATATACCACATTCCATCCATAAGGAAAGGAAAAGTGGTTTACAGTAATATAATAAAAAATAATAGAAAAAGAAACATGTTACATTATATCTGGAGAAGAAGAAGAATAAAAAAGAAAAAAAAATCCTCTTCATATACATGTCTCTGCTCATTTCCTCTTTCTCCCTGTATGTCATTGATCTATTCTTCCTTCCCTCCTTGTATCTTTCTTCATTCTGTATTGGGTGACTTGTATTCTCTCTCCCCCTCAATGAGTCATTCAAATTAATCTGTCCATCTTGAACCTAGTCATTTAGGGGCCCTTTTAAAAAGATGCGTAAGGGCCTATGCATGCGCAGCGTGCGTCAAATTGTCATTACTGTCCTGCTAGCATATGTGCCTGGTGGTAATTCTGAGTTTGGCATGCGCCGAAAACATGCGATAGAAAATTATTTTCTATTTTCTACCGCGAGGGCATTCCCAGCGGTAATCGGCAGTTGGCACGATCTGGACAGTTACTGTGTGGGTAATGCATGAGCCCTTACTGGTAAGTCAATGGGTAGTGTTAAGGGATCAGGCCTTAAATACACGCTCTGGCTTTAATTTTGCCGCATGTTGTACAGCGCTGCGTACGTCTTGTAGCACTATAGAAATGCTAAGTATTAGTAGTATTTCCATTTCCCGATCCAACCCCCCTTTTTTCCAGATGTGGTGAAGAAATGATCCAGTGCGCATCCAATACACATGCTCACACTACTGCAAACCACTTTTTGGCATGCCTTTGTAAAAGGTCCCCTTAAGATGCAGAGGGATTCTGACTGAAAAACACTGGATTTTTAGTTACCAAAATTTAATGAGTGGAGGAATAGCCTAGTGGTTAGTGCAACGGACTTTGATCCTGGGGAAGTGGGTTCTATTCCCACTGCAGCTCCTTGTGACTCTGTGCAAGTCACTTAACCCTCCATTGCCCCAGGTACAAATAAGTACCTATATATACTATATATAAACTGCTTTGAATGTAGTTGCAAAAACCATAGAAAGGCAGTATATCAAGTCCCATTCCCTTTCCTGTTTCATGATAAAAACAAAATAGATAAATAATTGAGTTACTAGAAGAGAAAACCTGGCATAGAGGCAAAACTATTTTCAAAGAAGATAAAGAAAATTTTAAATCCCCTGTGGATAGTCTTGTTTTGCTTTTCATCCAGCTTAATCAGGCCATAGAAATGAGCTATACCCCTTCCCTACCAGCATATGGAGGTAGAGATACTGAATTTTCCAGTGATATCACTGGTATATGAGCTGGTGTAGCCTGGAAATCGCCAGTATTGCTCTACCTCTAGCAAAGGCATAAGTTAGCTAGTCTGATGCATGGGTCTCTTATTTAGTCCAGAATCTCCAGGTCACAGATCACAGTCTGCAACCCTGAGGTAGTCTCCTTAGGCCATATGCTCTTAGGGTTCAGACCATATGTGGGAGCAGCCTTGAGGTCCAGTCCTTCTGAGGGGCACCCACCTGTCCCTCTCCCCTCCTCAGAATACTGCAGCCTATAATAATTTCTCTCTTCTTTGGGATCTGACTTTCTGTATAGGGAATAAAGTTTAAAACAAAAAGAAAAGAAAGAAAAACATTGTGATTGTCACTACAGGTGCTAAGAGGATGAGTTCTTCTTCATTAGATTGTTCAGGAGAGACAAGCTCTCTTCCCTCATTGATTTAGAGACTGAAGCTCTTTGCTTGCTTTTGGACACCCTGAAGATCCCTCTTGGAAGGGGTTCCCATTTTGGAGGGGCTTTGCTAGCCTTCAAAAGTTTTTACCTTTTACAGAGTCTTGTTCAAGATAATTCAGGTGGAATGGAGTACTCCGGAGGCTCCTCTTAAAGTTTCCAAGATCTTAGGAAATTGTACCTGTTACTTCGAGCAGACTTAGGATGTTATGTATTCCTTTGGTCATGGTTGTGACCAAAAAATCTGCTATCCCAGTCAAGTTAGGCTCTGTGGTGAAGGACTCATAATAAATAAGTGGAGGAGTGCTCAAGCAGGTGTTTCCCAACTTGGATCTAGGGTACAAGCCTCCATTTGTTGGGGCTCTGTCAATTATATACTTCTGTATTGGATTCAGCAGCTCCTGGTCTCTGGAGACTGCTTGCCTTGTGATTTTTAAGGCAGGCCTAAGTTGGTTTTAGTACAAATGAAATTTGTTTGCAGAAACAGACAGTGTGTTCACATATATAATTTGCCTAATCAGGCAAATATGTGTTTCTTCTTGTACAGTGGTTTTGTATGAACACAGTACACATGGCATTCTTCCATAAACTTGCTGAGAGAAAAAAATAGAATTGCTTAAGAATGACTTCTGCTCCTACTAATCTGTATTTTTTAAGTATTATTTCTGGAAGAATGATTTATTTACACTGACAGCTTGTTACTTATGGTAGGGACTGCCAGCTTCTGAAGTAATCTGATAATGTCAAATTTTGAAGGGAGGCTATAGGCTTTGCCTTGAATGACTTGCTGTAAATCATGTGCATTGCTGTGGTACTGTAAGGATGTTTGGGTTGATACTGATGGAAATAAAAGGAAAGAACAAGATATGGCAACCTATTTTAATGCTATAGAGATGCTAGTTTAGATCTCAGCTCATATGTTGTTAAAATATTTTTGAAATAAATATACCAGGCAGCCTGCTCACTGTTATATATTAACCTCAAGCTTTTTAGGAATGATGATTAAGAGATGAGGAATAAAATGCAGGAAATTAACTGACTTTTATGTGTTTTTATTTGAAAGGGAATGACAGACAAGAAAATGCTGCACTTGATAAATAAGAAAAATATCCAAAGATATAATTATTAACATTTTGAGGTCCATGTTTTTCTTTTAAAGAAATGGGAAAGAGGGGAGCAAGACTTATTTTAGACTAATGGGGTTCTCAGTAAGGATGTGTTTACTTCCATCTTTTGGGAGTCTGACATAGTGACAGAATCCAATTTCAGAAAATATAAGTTATAGCATGATTCTGTTATATTCAGTTATTCTTTTTATAGGAAAAAAAAAAGACTCAGCTTTGCTCTGAAAAAACTTAGGGGTCCTTTTACCAAGCTATGGTAAAAGGGGGCCTGTACCATGTGTTTCTGATGCTTGCTGAGGCCCCACTTTTACTGCAGCAGGTTAAAGGCTTTTTTTTTTTTTTTAAAGAAATGGCCGAGCGGCAAGTGAGCCACGTGCCGCTTGGTTATTTGTGGGGGGAGCACTGGTGCGTGCTGGGGGTGGGAACTACTGTCAGGCTGCTGCAGTAGCCTGGTGGTAGTTCTGTATTAGCGAGTAGTAAGTCCACGTTGGGTTTACCGCTGCTTTGTAAAAGACCACGTTATTGCTTACTCTCAGATTTCTGTATTACACAAACAAATGAGAAACCTTACTCCATGCTACTGAAATCATAGGAAAGACTGTGTATCTCTGCTGATTAGGAAAAATTTCTTAGATTTTTCCTTATGTTTTTTTATCCCACATTGTGAACAAAAAGATACTCATCATCCTAATGCCTACCTTTGGATACATTTTTTAGTCTGATCTTGCCTTCTCATCATTTACAAGATTCTGGGCTATTATCTCCTCAGTGCATTATGTCTGCAGTAGACCCCAATCCCCGGATTCCATATATGGCGCTTTGAGGTGCGCGCATAAACTTAGGGGATCTTTTACAAAAGCACAGTAGCATTTTTAGTGTGCTCGAAATGCTAGAGATGCCCATGGGAATATATGGACATCACTAGCATTTAGTGCATGCTTATTTTTAGCGTGTGCTAAAAACGCTAACGCACCTTTGTAAAAGGACCCCTTAATTGATTAACGAGCCAATCAACACCGATAATTGGGCAATAACAAGCAATTATGGGCACTAATTGGCAATAAATAGAATTTATGTGCACATCTTTTTAGGTGCATTCTATAAAGAGGTGTGTGTAAATTGTAGTGTGTGGATCCAAAAAGAGGGCATGTTTTAGAATTAGTGGGATCCTCATTTAATTTATGCATGGGTATTTACACCAGGTTTTCATTGTTGTAAATGGTCACACCTAAATGTATTTGCGGTTCCCAGTGCTAAGCGCTATTCTGTGAACTGCGCTATTTTTTTCTGCACTGATATTTTTTTTTGGTACCATGTATAGAATCTAGTCCAAAATGGGTTATTTTACCACAACTTGTGCTGTTTTAGCACAGATCCTATTTTATACAACAAGACCTAGTTATTAATAACCTGGCTAACAGTGAAATAACTCTTCTTAATGGTAGCCCAAATGGATACCCCCCCCCCCAGAAAAAAAAACACCAATCTTATGGGAGTGATTCCTGATCAGAAAAAGTGAAATTCTTTGTCTTCCTCACAATCAGAATACTTTCAGAATTGATGTGAAGATTATGCAGATCCTCCTTTCATTCTAGGAATGTATTCCTCTAAAGGTGAACTACTACTGAGAAGGTGTGAGTTAATCTATAAATAAAGCCCTTTTACAGAAATCCTTTCCGATCCTTCCCCTCCTCCTACAAGGAAATCATCTCTATGAAGCTGTCTGTTACCCTAGATTTGCCTGTTAAGAGAGTTCCTTTTCCTCTACAGCAAGATGCAGAACTTTAAACGTATAGAAAAACTTATAACTAAAATGGCAATTCTGGTCTGTGGCTTACTGTATGAACAGTAGATGCATATATGGCAAAAACCAGCAGTGATACAGCTAATTTTTAACAAGTGGGACCTTAAAGATAATGTGCAACCAAATCTTGGATTCAACAAGGCACAGCTTTCACGTTACATTTGTAGTTGTTGAATCTACTATGAAAAGTGCAAAATACAGAGAATTTTATAATATGCTACTAGGAAAGGATCTCAGATTCTTAGACCTTTTTTTAGTTATTTATTTAGTTGTTATTTGATATACAAACATTCATAGTTATCATAGTGATTTACAAAACCCAAAAGTTGTGCTGACAGAGCAATCACACAAAAACAAAATGAAAAAAAGCAAGAAAAAAGATGGAAGGGAAATTGAATATGACATCAAAGCGTCCAAAAGACTATGGTTACAAAAATATTGAACATAGGAGGGAAAGGGAAATGTACATTCCCAGTACAAACTATCCCTAGGATGTAAGAAATATGTTTTGGGAAAAGTCTGACTAAAAAGAAAAAAAAAAAAGTTTTCAAGGCAACTCTAAGGGTTCCCGTAGAAGCGGAAAGGGTGAGAAGAATCAAGCCTTAGTCTAGTAACAGATGGGATCACCACAGTTCAATGTGTGAAGGATACAAAGGGCAGAAACAATGAAGAAATATGTTGGTTGTCCTGTATAAAAAGCTGGGGGCCCCTTTTACCAAGTTGTGACAAAAGAGGGCTGTTGCTGGCATCGGCGTATGTTTTACTTGCATGCCAAGGCCCCATTTTTCCACAGCTGGTAAAAGGGAAGTCTTGCCTTTGTGCAGGAAATGACTGTGTGGCAAGTAAAGCACTTGCTGCGTGGCCATTTCGGGGGGGGGGGGGGAGGGGGGAGCCCTTACTGCCACCCATTGAGGTGGTGGTAAGGGTTTCTGAGTTTACCCTGTGGTAACCAGGCACTGTGCAGCACTGCCCGATTACCACTGTGTACACTCCAGTGATACAAATATAAATACATTTTTGTAGCACCTGAAATAACGACGCATTAGGGGTGGGAACTACTGCCAGGCTGCTGCGGTAGCCCGGCGGTACTTCCTGTATAGCAAACAGTAAGCCCGCATTGGGCTTACCGCTGCTTAGTAAAAGGAGCCCTCAGTGAGCAAGGAGAAAGAACCCAGCCACACCTCCTAAAGGGAGGCTGGGCACAACCGGGCCGATGGCCTGCGACGGGGGGAAGGGAGGGGGGAGGCGGGAGGAGGGTGCAGGAAGGATAGAAAGGTAGAGATAGGCAGGCAAAGGGTTAAAGCATGGAAGGGGAGGGGAGGGGCGGAGAGAAAAGAAAAGTTAAAGGAAGGGAAGGAAAGGGGAATTTCCTTTCCATTCGGGACAGCAAGGAGAGAGCAGCGTTCTCCCACCCACCCGCCCAGTCAGAAGGCACTAAGTGTCGCAGCAGGCGGTAAGAGGAGAGGTTGACGCAATGACACCAGGGGGTACACAGCAACATACCAGTAACACTACTAACTGAGATGCTGATTACAGGGGCAGAAAGACCTCTTGCAAAGTGATAAGCATAAGCAACAGTACGGCTGCATAGTGGCAGCAGGAAAATCTGGACAGCGTGTCTCCTGGCTTAGGCGGCCGGGGGGCCAGAACGCCGTTTTGGATATTATGGCTGGGCATCCTTAAGCGGGATGCGCCAGGAGTCTATGGGTGCTGGTAATTGGCACAGGGAACCCACAGGCTGCTTGGGCGGCAACCTGTGGGGCATACTAAGCATTTGCGAGACTCGAAGCTGTGTACCCCCAAGTTATTAATTGATGATAAATGTTAGTTATGTGGTTATGACAATAATTATGTTATAATATGTTATAATGTTGTTTTGAATTGTAATGTAAAACGTTCCTGGCTGCGGCCAAAAATAAATCCAACATTCTTTAAGATGCGTTTTGGTGTAGTGTTTGCGAGTGAGGCGGAGCAAGTGCCGAGTGCACGAGTTGGAATTTTGAACTGAATTCTGTAGCTGACAGGTAACGAGTGTTGTGCAGAAAGCAAAGGAAACATGTGATCATAGTGTGATGCATTGTAAAAAATAACCATATTTTGTATAAGTTGAAGACATTTCAAGGAGTAAAGAGTAGGAACCTATCAACTGCAATAATCTAGATTGCTTAGCACAAAAGAATGCAGAAGATTCTTCAATAAACATTCATCTAATTAAGGCTTGCATTATCTGACTTTACAGCATTCCTAAAACAAACTTGTGGACCATTTTAGAGATGTGTGGCCACAAAGAGAATGTTTAATTGAAAAGTACTCCCAGTGAGAGATGAGTATCCCAAAATGGGATGGGGGTCTGATTTATGGTTGGAATGAAAGGTATAGAGGTGGAGGAGTGACTTAGTGGTTAGGGTGGTGGACTTTGGTCCTGGGGAACTGAGGAACTGAGTTCGATTCCCACTTCAGGCACAGGCAGCTCCTTGTGACTCTGGGCAAGTCACTTAACCCTCCATTGCCCCATATAAGCCGCATTGAGCCTGCCATGAGTGGGAAAGCGCGGGGTACAAATGTAACAAAAATAAATAAAATAAAATAGAGGAGTGGTCATTTGGAAGCCAGAGAGCCTCAGACTTCCCTGAATTGAGAATCAACTTGTGCTCTGACAGCTGTGAGGCTGTCATAGAAAGACTTTCAATGATATGGAATTGAAATGCACTGTACTAAGTATTGTGGGTAATCATGAGGTGAATGTCATCTGTATAGATGTAGCGCATAATGCTGTAGCCCTGTATAACAGTGGCTAGAGGAGCTAGAAAAATATTAAAAAGTGTAGAAGCAAGAATTAGACTTTGTGGTACACCACAAGAGAGGAGAATAGCAAGTGAAAAATGATGTATGAACCAGAACTTGTGTTGTTCAAAATGAATAGCTACCGCAGAAACAATTTAAAGCTGTATTTCTTAGTCCAGTCTCATAGAGGCAATCAAGCAAAAAGCACATGATCCAAATGCTGAACTTAACATCTAGTTGGATTAACATTGTGTCCTTCTCAGAGTCTAAGTGGCATATGATGTCATTTTGTCATTGCAAGGAGAGCTATCTCACTACTGTGATTCTCCCTACAACTGGATTTCCTGGGATGAAAAGTATCGTTAAAGGACCAAAATTGATTCAGCTACTGAAAAACAGCCTTCTCTACCAGTGTTACAAGAAATGGAAGGTTGACTATGGGGCAAAAACTGGCAGATGAGGTGGCATCCAGACCAGAGCACTTGAGAAAGGGAGAAATGATAATGTTTCTACTTCTATGGAAAAATGCCCTCAGTGAGGCTGGAATTAATAAGGTCTAAAATTATTGGGGAAAGTGAAGAATAACAGTCCTTTACAAGTAGTGGAGATATACCATCAAGTGGTAAGCCCAAGAAGTCACTGAGGGGCATAATTGAAAGGGACGCCCAAGTTTTGCTGAGGATGTCCTCGCAAAACTTCCTGGTGGAGGGGCCGGGAAACCCGTACTATCGAAACAAGATGAACATCCATCATTCTTTTCGATAATACAGTCGGGGATGCCCAAATCTTGACATTTAGGTCGTGCTTAGAGATGGTCGTCTCTAGACGTGGGCGTTTCTGATTTTTGGCGATAATGGAAACTAAGGATGCCCATCTCAGAAACCACCAAATGCAAGCCCTTTGGTCATGGGAGGAGCCAACATTTGTAGTGCACTGGTCCCCCTGACATGCCAGGACACCAACCGGGCACCCGGACTTCAGAAATTGCTCCCAGGAACATAACTCCCTTCCCTTGTGTGCTGAGCCCACGAAAACCCACTACCCACCACTGTACACCACTACCATCGCCCTTACGGGTGAAGGGGCACCTAGATGTGGGTACAGTGGGTTTTGTAGGGCTCACATTTACCACCACAAGTTAACAGGTAGGGGGGGTGGGCCTGGGTCCGCCTGCCTGAAGTGCACTGCACCCACTAAAACTGCTCCAGGGACCTGCATACTGCTGTGATGGACCCAAGTATGACATTTGAGGCTGCCACAAAATATTTTTAAAGATGTTTTTTGAGGGTGGGAGGGAGTTAGTGACCACTGGGGGAGTAAGGGGAGGTGATGCCCGATTCTCTTCAGTGGTCATTTGGTCAGTGTGGGCACCTTTTTGTGGCTTGGTTGTAAGAAAAACAGAACCAGGTAAAGTCGTCCAAGTGCTCGTCATGGATGCCCTTTTTTTTCCATTATGGATCGAGGACGTCCATGTGTTATTCATGCCTAAGTCCCGCCTTCGCTATGCCTCCGACACACCCCTGTGAACTTTGGTCGTCCCCATGATGGAAAGCAGTTGGGGACACGCAAAATCGGCTTTCGATTATGCCGATTTGTGCGACCCTGTGAGTAGGACGCCCATCTTCCGATTTGTGTCAAAAGATGGGCGTTCTCCTCTTTCGAAAATAAGCCTGAATATGGGATAGTGGAGAAAAATTAGAGAAAGCGCCTCACTTATCTGGCAAGAAAAAGGTGGCAGATAAAAGTAAAGGAGAGCAGTGACCTGGATTTTTTATAGAAGTACCTTGAAATCGAACCAATTTATGCAGCAAAAATGTAGCAGTTTACCTTCCCACCATTAAATGGAAAAAAGAGGATTAAATTATTAGACAGTTTGCTTTATTTTCAGGCAGCAAGATTAGATAAAACTATCACTAACTTCTTACTTACTGCTAATGATTATATGCAATTTAGAAATTTGATTAAAACTAATTTATTGAGAAATTATATATCAGGAAGATGGGTAACAGTATTATCATTGGAATGGACCTGTTGTTTTTGTCTATCTGTTTTGGTTATTACATTTTTATTCTCACGATCACTTTTTTAATGTGATCATTGTATTCCATATCATTGATTGTTGTATTTCATGATAATGATCAGCTTCTTTTAGAATGTGATTCTACATAGAACTGCAAGGTTAATGTAGAATATAAGATATTGTTATTATTTGTGACAACTCCTCCCATGAGCAAAGGTGAGAGACCATACTGAATATCTGATGAGTATAATTCTCCGAGGGCCCTTTTACTACAGGGTTGCCACATGGCAACCCGGAACTAACATCGGGGTAGCATGGGAGCCCTTACTGCCACCTCAGTGGATGGCAGTATGTGCTCCCTCCCTGCATGACCATGTATGTTTTGGTGCTTTATACCCACTGGGTAAAAAGGGCACTGGTGTGCAGTGTAAAAGGGAAGCGGGACCTAAAGGGGAAACCCTGCTAGTCTTGCCACCTTTTCCTCTTATTCTGTCAAAGAAAATAGATATGCGGAGAAAAGCAGATCCTACTAAAGGTTTCCCCAATAGAAGGTGCTGGGACTCAGTTCAGCTAAGTACTAAAGGTTTCCCCAGTAGAGGGTGCTGGGACTCAGTTCAACCAAAGGGAGGGGAGGACTCTAGATGGGGGAAGGAAGTTCCAGAAAAACCCTGGTGGCTCCACCCAGTTGGAGGGAAGTTTCCTGGGAAAAAGCTGGGCTATATAGAGCCTCAGGTTGAACTAGAAAATGGTAGAGAGGAGGCGATGAGCCAGCCCATGGAGGTGGAGGAATACCCAGGACCTGAGGAAACTATGAGCTATAAGGAGGCTGCGCCTAAGTTCCAAGGTTCAGACGAGGAGATGGAAGTTCAATAGATCTATTGACAAGCAGTGCCTCAGTAAATACATTCGCTGGATAATGATGTGAAGAAATAACTCACTTTTGTTCTTTCTAATTTTCTGGTAGAATTGGGGAGGGTAACACAATAAAGCACAAGCCAGCTTAATTGTGATCAGTAAGGGTTGTGGGTCTGCCAGCAGTTTGAGTCCTATTCTTGTTTAAAAGGGGCTCAAATTCTTACGTGTGGAAGTATCTTTTTTTTTTGTTGTTGTACCTTGAACAGAAGAGGCTTGTTGAGCTTCTGTTTTGGTTTTAAGTGTTTGGACTTCTAACGTGCCCTCTTACTAGGACAGAGCTGAAGGGGTGGGGGGGGGGGGGGGGGAGCTGGGCATATTTATGAGAAAACCCAAGAGGAGATTATCCTAAAATGCTGAAAGATTGTGTTAAGACTGCCTAGAACGAGAAGAGGAGAAACTAGGCTAATTTTGTGTGGACTTGGCAATTGAGCGTGAACTAATTTGCATCATGCTTCTCACAAATTTTGATCAAGGTTATTGCTGTGTTTTCTTCCTTCTCTAGTGGAAAAGAGAAAGATGTGATTGGAAAGGTAAGAGACCTCTAATTTCTGACTGAGGGGAGAGGGCCAAAAGTCTGTTCTTAAGCTATTCACCCTGAAGTAAAAGGGAGCCTTCTATCTTGACTTGGAGGGTACAAGTAAATCTTGGATAAAGATTTATCCTAGTGACTTCTTTTCTTGGGAAGACGTTCTGGCTCTCTAGCACCTCCTATTGGAAGGAGTAGGAGTGGGAAGGCCACCTTTGGTTGTAAAGAGGAGGGTCCTGTGGTTGTTTCTTCTTCGTTGCACTGACAAGAGGAAGAGGGTGTCCAGAGGAAACCCAGATGTCAGTTCCTGATGAAGGGGAGGATGTCACAGCAGCAAAAATGTACACTACTGCTACTGCAGGGCTCTTTTTACTGCTGCTTGGTAAAAGGGCCCCTGATTGAATTATTTTCATTTAGAGAAGAAAGTCTTATGTTTTCTGCAACAATTGCATCTCATTAATTATGTGTGATTCAGTGCATTACCCAAAGCTGTGAAAACAACGTATGACCACCTAAACTTCCGGAAATTACTAAAAACTAATTTGTTCGAAATGGCATACCCTACAGACCCAACCTAAATACCTAAACCCTGCAACACAAGCGAAACCAAAGAGCGTATGGACAAAACATAACTCCCTCTCTACAATCCACTATTGTGTCTTGTACACACGAACCTTATATACCATCACTTTGTAACTGTTAGACCGGAACTGGCGATCACCAATACGGTACTACGTAAGCCACATTGAGCCTGCAAATAGGTGGGAAAATGTGGGATACAAATGCAACAAATAAAATAAATAAATAAAATAAGATACAGGTGTTTACCTCAAATCAACCTGCTTGTGGAACTCTTACATCTCTAATGATGCCACCATTTGAGCTGATGGGATCCTTTGGGCTCATTTTCAAAGCACTTAGACTTGCACTATTTCATAGTTTAATACAGAACTGTATAAGTCTAAGTGCTCTGAAAATATGCCTCCTTGTCCCTCAAATATCTAAGTTGTACTTTCCTGGTGGCAGTTATTTTATCTAGAAGAATCAGTGAATGTCTAGCCATAGTCATGTGTGGTAGGGCTTCAACTTGAAACTTGATATATATATTTATATTTCTTTTTTTTTTTTTAGAGGAAAACTTGGAATCTCTTCTGAATCTATATGTGTGTTTAGAGTGATGCAATGGAAGGCAAGCCTAAGTTATACCACCGTCTATTGGGTGTTTCCATCTTGTGGTTTTAGATGGAACTATAAAGGTCTCTGCATATAGTGGGTTGCAGACTTTTCAGTGGGAGCAGTTTTCCATAGTAGAGTAACGTTGTAAGGGCCCCTCAGATTTCCAGAATGCTAAGGAACAGCAAGGATCTGTCTCCTAAAGTGGCTGGCTAGGCTTTGGAAAAGAGAACTATTTTCAAAGTCTTCATTAAGAAGGAGTTGATAGAATGGCAGAGTTAGAGAAAGTGTGGTAGGAAAGCTTCAGCGGTGAGCACAGAGAGGAAACAGCAGAAGCCTCCCAAGATGGATCCAAGTTGTAAGCATCTAACACCATTCCTTGAGAGTTTAGTGAAATCTGGAGCATACATTTTAAGAAGTTTAGATTGTATGTGAGAGACCACAGATAATAGGATTAATCAGGCACACAATTCATCCCTCCACCCAGAGAGTAAAACCACTTCATCTATGAGGAGGCTGCTGCACATGGGAAGAACCACACATGCTTATACCTTTATGCTAGTTCTGAGTTATAGGAGAGCCATTCTGTCCCATCACCATGTGAAAGGAAAATGCAGAGGTGTGTTAGACGCAGAAACTCCAATTCAAACACGCACATAGTTCACCGCCGTGGTTCACTGAGGACCTAAAAGAACTCAAAGTGATTGCTAGGAGGCGTGAAAGAGCCTGCAGAAAACAGAAGGATGATCTTAACCTCATTGTAAAACATAGTAAAAAAAAAACATAGTAGATGACGGCAGAAAAAGACCTGCACGGTCCATCCAGTCTGCCCAACAAGATAACTCATATTTGCTGCTTTTTGTGTATACCCTACTTTGATTTGTGCCTGTGCTCTTCAGGGCACAGACCGTATAAGTCTGCCCAGCACTATCCCCGCCTCCCAACCACCGGCTCTGGCACAGACTGTATAAGTCTGCCCAGCACTATCCTCACCTCCCAACCACCAGCCCCTCCTCCCAACCACCGGCTCTGGCACAGACCGTATAAGTCTGCCCAGCACTATCCTCACCTCCCAACCACCAGCCCTGCCTCCCAACCACTGGCTCTGGCACAGACTGTACAAGTCTGTCCAGCACTATCCCCGCCTCCCAACCACCAGCCCTGCCTCCTGATCTTGACTAAGCTCCTGAGGATCCATTCCTTCGGCACAGGATTCCTTTATGCTTATCCCACGCATGTTTGAATTCCGTTACTGTTTTCATTTCCACCACCTCCCGCGTGAGGGCATTCCAAGCATTCACTACTCTCTCCGTGAAAAAAATACTTCCTGACATTTTTCTTGAGTCTGCCCCCCTTCAATCTCATTTCATGTCCTCTCGTTCTACCATCTTCCCATCTCCGGAAAAGGTTCGTTTGCGGATTAATACCTTTCAAATATTTGAACGTCTGTATCATATCACCCCTGTTTCTCCTTTCCTCCAGAGTATACATGTTTACTTGCTTGGAAAAAATCTCAACGAGCATACAAATATGCAATTAGAAAATCTAAAACATTATACTATAAAACCAAAGTAGGGCCAGATTACAAAGACTTAAAAAAAACTATACTTCTATGTCAACAAATTGTTAGATACTACAGCGCTCACCTCAACTACACTTGCAATCCCATCTGCTGATCAGCTTGCCGTATTCTTTAAAGGTAAAATACTTAAGTTGCAGCATTCCCTACCTCAGTGCAGCTCCGGATTAGATCAATTATTAAATGACTTAGCTCCAGATTTAGAAGGGTACCCAGCAGACAGAACATTTTTGCACTTTTCCACACTTACCGTCAATTCTGTTACGCAAGAGATTCACAGATTTTCCAGTAAGTTTTGCTACTTGGACATATGCCCAAACTACTTACTTAAAAGTGCACCTACTTGCTTCGTCACTGATCTAACGCATCATTTAACTTCATGCTAGGAAATGGATTCTTCCATGGGACCCATGGAAACATATTACTCACCCCAATTCCAAATGATGCCAAAAAAGATAGTACTGATTTAACTAACTATCGCCCAATTGCATCAATCCCACTATTTGTAAAGTTAATGGACAGCATGGTGAATAAACAACTCAGTGAGTATTTGGATAGGTTCTCCATATTACATGAATCGCAGTCGGGATTTCGTACACTTCACAGCACTGAAACTGTGCTTGTCACACTTCTGTCAAACTTCAAGCAAGAAATAGCATTAGGGAAAAGCATACTTCTATTACAATTTGACTTGTCAAGTGCTTTTGACATGGTGGACCACACCATCCTGTTAAGACTCCTCGACTACTTCGGAGCCGGAGGAAATGTTCTAGCATGGCTGAAAAGTTTCTTAACCACCAGAAACTTCCAAGTAAAGTCCAACTCAAGTTTATCCCCTCCATGGCAACTAGTCTGTGGTGTGCCTCAATTCTCGCCACTTTCCCCTAATCTCTTCAATGTAATGCAGATTCCCCTGGCCACAGCCCTTTCAAAGCTTGGTCTTCACCCATTTATCTATGCAGATAACGTCACTATTTACATCCCTTTTCGAACAAATTTCACCTAAATAACTAATGAAATCAGCCTTGGGATAAACACCGTGCTCACTTGGGCTAACTCCTTCAAATTAAAGCTTAATACAGAAAAAACTCATTGCCTTATTCTTTCCTGTCCCTTTAACAAATTCAGACCCGCTACCTTAAACGCACCAGGCCTTACCCTGCCCAACTCTGAGAGTCTACAAATACTAGGAGTTATTGTGGACTGGAACTTAACACTGTTGGATCATACCACCTCAATCACCAAGAAATTATTTTTCTCTCTCTGGAAACTAAAACGATTAAAGCCTTATTTCCCAAGAGGAGTATTGTAATTTAGTCCAATCACTAGTCTTAAGCCGAATCGATTACTGCAATGGCATATACGCAAGGTGCAGAGACCTACTTCTCAAAAAACTACAAACTGCCCAAAACACAGCAGCTCGACTTATCTTTGGAGCATCAAAGTTCAACAGTTCCAGACCTCTTCGTGAGAAATTACACTGGCTTCCTGTACAGGAGCGAATAACTTAAAATTTGCACCCTAGTCCATAAGATCCTCTACGGAGCAGCTCCAGCATATATGGATGCCCTTGGCAACTTAACCACCAAGGAATTCGCTTCGATCTTCTTCGTTCATACTTAAACCTCCATTACCCTGCGTGTTCTGGTCTCGAGTATAAAACCACATATGCTTCCACCTTTTCCTATATCAGCACTCATTTGTGGAATACATTACCTAAATCTGTAAAAACGGTGCAAGATCATCTGACTTTCAGGAAGTCTCTCAAGACCTACTTATTTGGGCAAGCTTACCCTAAAGATCCCGTCCTGCCTCTATGATTCCTGGACTCCAACTCCTCTAAAGATCTTGTGGACTTAACTACTTTCTCTTAACCCTGTACCTTTCCACCCCTTGTATCACTTTCCATTTATTGTAATTTCCTGTTTGTTAACTAAATATTGTAAGCCACATTGAGCCTGCCAGTGGTGGGAAATTGTGGGATATAAATAAATAAATAAATAAATCTTCTCTTAAGATTCATTAACTGTCTTGAGAACAGTTTGGAGGATTGTGTGTGTGTGTTTGTATCTATACTGTAGAGAAAAACAGTATCTAGAGCTTATCTTCATAACTTGGTATAATTGTGAATCAGTTCAATGTGTTTCAATTAAGATATTTCTTACTGTAAGCAGAATAATTTAATACCATTCACTGGAAAGCAGTTGTTGACCACAGAAAGAAATAGGTAGATTAACCTATTTTGATGGATCCATAATTTCAACCTCTGGTGCCTAGTATATTTCTAAAGATGCTACTCTTGAAGGTGACTTTTGTTTGTTCTTGTACATAACATAATTTATATACTTAGTTGTACCCTAGTAAATATAGCACTGAAAATTCAGAATATTTGTCTTAAACATTGTGGCACAAACATTTAAACAGGATCATTTTGGATAGGAAGCTATAAGAGTTTGCAGCTATATCAATGGAGAGAACAGCAGGCAAGACCTTAATTTGTGTTGTGCTTTGGACATTTTTCAGGAACTATTTACCCATTACTTCTTAGGTCAGTGGCCTAATAATGCAACAAAGCACTTTTTGAAATTGCAGATAATTTTCGGTGCTCAGATCTCTGTGTAATATGGATGGGAAAGGAAGTTGATTAGGATCTGGGGAATTGTGCTTGATGGGAACAATCTGGAAGGAGTGAAAAATTATTAAACACACACAGCAGGAGTTGTAGGATTAACCACTATCGTGCAGTGCTATTAATTCTCATTGCATCCTACAACAGCTTGATTGCACACTGTGAATACTGTTTATTAGAGAATGAGCACAAGTTTGCCGCAATTGTTGTAATGTAAGACTAAATGCTAATTAGAAGTCTAACAATAATTAGAACCTCTTGCTATGCTTTTGAAACAGCAACACTCAATTGGATTTCTAGAAACAAAGACATTTTAAGCTCTGCCAGGAGTTCCTTACAGCAGTAACAACTTCAAGAATTTTTTGTTTTACTTTCAAGATCACAAACATGTATTTTTATAGTATGCCTAATGAGTTCATTATTCTTTTAATAGTATTATTCTCAAAACTAATCTCATAAAGAACTCTCAGAATCTGAAGTATAAACAGGAAAACTAGAAAAGCATATTCTTAGAGAAGCTGTAGGGGTAGGAATGACCGATAATGTTTTATATTAATAAATATTATCAATATATGAGGCACCTGGATCGATTAAATGCTTTTCATCCTGATTCCCTCTTGTTCTAGCTTCAGTTCTCAGCATTATAAAAATGCAGGAGGAATTAATGTATTTGATTTGCACTACATTTGAAATCAACCAAATTTGGTTTTACCTTCAGATTACCTCTTGTTTTTGTTAAACTGATAATGAATTCGGATATACTTCTGCAGCAAAGTGATGGGAAAACCAAAAATCAACATGAGTCTAATGTACTGCATCAGAAATAAAACTGTGGAAGCTAGACAGAGGAATGAGTGATGTAGGAATGTATTATGTAGGCTTGAATCAGGAAGAAATGCGGTGTCAAGATAGTGCCAGCATGTTTGTTCGGGTGAGCAAACAGAACCTCCTCTCTCCTAATAGGTAAGAAGAGGAAGGGACAGTTACCCCCCCCCCCCCCCCGCTCCTTTAGTAGGTCCTTTGGACTCATTTGTTATCTGGGCCTTGACAACATCCTTTCCAATTGTAACAGTGCTGTCACCTAGGGGACTGGTAGAGAACACCTCGGGTTCTGTGGAAATGACATCACTTTCTTCCGTACAACGAGTACCTCCAGAACAGATGGCAGCTATGTCACCTTCCCTGTTGATGTGAACTTCTCTTGATAACACTGTGAGTCTCATGACTCCAAATGGGAAGGACGCTGTGGGAAGTTCTCAAGAACCAAAGGGGAGTGCTCAAAAAGATAGCTCTGTGTTGAATGGAAGGGCTCCACAGCAGCATAGTATGAAGATGCCACATTTGGACAGCAGGAGACTTGGCACCTCTATGGATGAGTGGTTTGGGAGCAGTTCCTTTACCGCCTATTTGTCCCTTGAAGAGGCCTCTTGTTTTTAACTTAGAGTCTATTTTTTGGCAATTCAGAACTTACAGCAAACCCTCTCGGGACAGATTTCTGCATTGTCCCAGAAATTTAATTTCATATCTGATGAACTCCCTCAGTTAAATCAAGATGCTAAAACTTTAGATGGCCGCATAAAACAATGTGAGGGGTAGATTTTTCTTTTGACACTCATATAGCAATGTTGGTTAAAGACAATGTAGTTCTTCACAAGAAGGTTGAAAATCTGGAAAAAGGGATCCGAAATTGTAATTTGAGAGTCTTTAATTTTCCAAAAGTACCTTTGGTTTCTCAACATGATAAGTTTAAAAGATGCCTTCAGTGGTAAAGGTGCCAGAAGCTTCATTTCCACCTATCTCAAAAATTTAATAGCTTCCAATTGGAAAGATGCATGACCAGCAATATGATTCATACTCAGGATTGCAGCGAATAATTTGGAGTTAACAGACTTCTTAGAGAAGTCAGAAGAAAAGCCGGGTTCTTTTGCTACTTTAATTGTTCAACTATCCATGAATTCTGACCAAGAGTAACTTCTTAAGATGTTCTTTAATGTTCTAAAATAAGAATTTTCCTGGTGTGTGTCGTGAGATTCAGAAGAGAAGAAAACAATTTTTTGCTGTTCAGGCCTAAGCTGGAACAAGTGGGGGCTACTTTCAGGTTGTGTTTTCCCTGTAAATGTATTGTAACTTTTCAAGGAAATAAGTATCTATTCTATGAACCTTCACAATTATCTGCTTTTATGTCTTCTAAAGCTATTTAAATTAAGGGAATCTCTCTGAGTCCTTAGGTACTCTTTTGAAAGTAGCCAAGTAATACTGGTCCTAGTTGGTGTTCTGCAATATATTTCTGTGATTTGTGTATATGTGTGAGTGTGATTTGATTACTGTAATTTGGCTCTAATTGGCTGTTCCATGAAATTATTAGACCGACTACAAGTTATGCAGATTATGGCAGTTAGATTAATCTATGGTGTAAAATGCTATGACTCAGTGAAGGAATACGATTTGAAACTACATTGGCTACCTATCAAAAAACATATTCATTTTAAAGTGTGTACAATGATCTTTAAAATCATGTCGGGAGTAGCTCTTCTGTATATGTTGGATTTAGTGAATTTCCTTCACAGATCTCAGACATGTAATCAGTTCCTTTTACAATTTCCCAGTGCCACTGCTTTAAAGTCAATTAGACATTTTTCTGTCACTCCATTATCAGATGGCTTCATTATGGAACTCACTTCCTTTAGTCTTACGATTTTGTTCATACTACTCATTGTTTACAAAGACTTTGAAAACTTCTTCTGCATCTGGAGTGTTAATTGTCACATTTAATAGATATTTGATCTAATGCTTGAATATTTTATTGTAACTCCCAAAATTCACCTGGTTTTGTTTGTTTGTGTAACCTTCCTTGAACTGTTAAGGTATATGGCGGTTAAGAAGTCATGTTATAGCGTAACATAATATAACTTGTAATGTTATGCTGAATAAAAGACTTTCTTCATCCACTTTAGCCACTTTGAGCCTGCAAATAGGTGGGAAAAGGTGGGATACAAATGCAATGAATAAAATAAATCCTTGGTCACCGCTTTGGTCATTTCCATATTCTTTGTGTGCTGCTTTAATTGCGTGGGACTGCCTGATTTTCTCCTTTTTGTTTGGACTTTATTCATTGAAGTCTTACCATGGCCTTTCAATCCTGGGATAACATATTGTATTTCCCTGAAGATCGATTGCACATGCTGTTGCAAGAACAATCCGCATTGGAGGATGAAGAATCAACATCTACAACATTGTTGGATAAGTGGGCTGATATTGTTCAGCACAAAAGGGACATTATTAAGCATGAGTTTCATTATGCATTCTGCCACCACCAGAGAATCTCAAGAGGTTTCCAGATTATGAAGGGCCCTGCAATGTTTTATGATGATCAGAATTTCTTGGAGAAATAGTGTGCCATACTTAACAAATGCTCTCTGGATTTGATGATATTACTTGTGGAAACATCGAAATGGAAAGTAGATACATCTAAGCTTAATCTTAACACACAAGTTGATACACTTAAAACAGAGGATGAAAATTTTGAAACAGTTATTCAGGATGTCAGTGACCATATATTTGTTTTAAAAATGAAATTAAAAAAGGTAAAATGGAGAAGTTTAAAAGGGACATGATGGATCATAGGAAGGGAAGTGTATATTCATGGGCCAGATCTAGAACTACCCATTGTCCATTGTCTGTCTCACCCACAATGTTTTATATCTAGGTCTAAATCATGGAGGTCCATTGCACAACATACATCTCCTCTTCCCAATAAGGAAGGATCATCTAATGTGATGAGTAAGGGGAGAAGCAAAAAGAGGATTAGAAGTGAGTTGGATGACTTCACACCTCTACCCACTAGTCCATCTTTGACACCCCTCCTGGAACCATCTAAAAGATTTTTAGAACAACTTTGGGGATGCAAACAACCAAGGATAGACAACGGAACACAAACGAGGTACAATGCTCACCAGAGAGAAAAATTTCTCTTCTGGAACAGAAGATGGAGGAGAGGCAGGGGCAGGTTTTACCCATTCAATCAACCCTGATAGAAGACAATCCAGTTTTTAACCTATCCACTTTTACTTTGGCCACCACTGAACTGGAGATTCTTAAGAAGGGACGCTCCTTTATCCCTACAACCATATATGATCCTTTCCAGACACAAACTGACCTATTTAAATTTATCTGTAGGCTTAGTTAAACATTTTTTTCTAAAGCAGAGTCCACATCAGTTGACCCCTTAGTCATTAAACCACACTCTAAGAGGATACCTCCTGGTCCGTCTGACCCTATTGTAACTGTCAAGGCCTTTTAAAGCTTAATATCTGTGAAGCCATAGTGTCCTAGATGTATAACCTCAGCACACCAGCGCACACCTGAAGCCTCTTTATTTTCTGAAATTTCCTTTATTGAATAAATATAGATAGTTTACTCACAGTCCGATGTACAGAAGTATTGCCTCAAGGCAACAGAGATGCTGTAATTCTGAGAGCTCTATCAGTGGTTGTAGACAGAAATCTGAAGGGAAGGAGCTTTATTGTAGAGGTGGAGAATAATTAATCAGATGCGAGCAGTTAAGAGCTTGGTGGCTGGAATATGCAATATCTTATGAGAAAGAATGAACAAGGTAAAAACGAGTTTGTTACAAGGGGGATTAGCAGGACAAGTGCTGTCTGAAGCAAGATGGAGGATGCCTCATGGAGGAGAGGTCAAGAAGTGGCTCATACAAGCCCAGGGAGGAGGAGGAAAGGGACCAATATGGACAGAGCCTTCCATCAGGTAACAGGGGTGATCCCAGGGGGCAGTCCTCAATTGAAGGGAAAGGTACTCAGCTGACCTCTCATGACAGAGATAGTAAGAATGATAGCAGGTAGACAAAAGAACCAAACTTGGCTGAGAAAGAGAGGAGGTCTTTGTAGGAGAGTAGACCAATAGTAACAAACTTTATACAGACAAGCAA
The DNA here is from genome assembly GCF_901765095.1 of Microcaecilia unicolor. Lineage (NCBI taxonomy): Eukaryota > Metazoa > Chordata > Amphibia > Gymnophiona > Siphonopidae > Microcaecilia > Microcaecilia unicolor. The sequence continues at coordinate 116,741,654 of NC_044035.1, forward strand.
GGGTGACTGCATTACATGTGAGACTACATTATATACAGTGCATTGCTCATATATCTTTGCAGTGAGGCCTGTAGCAGTAAAAATCCTTAGAAGTGAGAATAACAGTAACGGCATTAAACACATTTTAGGGCCACACTATAAACTAGTGTAAGGCTGTTGGGGGACAGAACAATAACCATTTTTAATGAATATGTTGTAAAAGATATTATACAATTAGAAAGAAGGCAAGAAAAAGGACCATATCATAACCTTACTAAGTAAAAGAATAATGTCCTTCGCTCCTTGTCAAAACAAACAAAATATTATCATAAAACCAACAGAAAAGGGCAGGGGCATTGTTATCTTGGACTGAAATATATACATACAGGAAATAGAGAGACAGGTTTCTGATTTGAGATTTTATGTGCCATTGGATGAAGATCCTACAGAAAGCCTTAAAACAGATAGTAGAATTTGCATATAAATCTGGATTCCTGACATTAAAAGTGAAGAACTTTCTCGATGTAGAATTCCCGGTCATTCTTGCCAAAAATTTATAAATCCTTCACTGAACCTCCTAGAAGTCCTATTATCTTTAGAAATGGTTCTGTTTTAGAACCCTTATCAGATTTTGTTAACTTTTTCTCAAACCACATATCCCATTCATAGACTCCCATTATTTTTCCAACTCCAAGCAAGTGTCTTTATAGTACTACGCGCCTACAAGCATCATTATGTATGTTTCGCATAAGACCAATGCTGAGTAAAAGACTTTCTTCATCCTGAGTCACCACTTTGGGCATTCCCACCTTCTTTGTGTGGTGCTTCTGATTGCGTGGGATAGCCTGTTTTTCTTCTTTTCGTTTGGGTATCTTTTAAGCACCCACTCCTACTTAATTTCTTTTTATTTTATATTATTTAAATTTTTACATTATCTCACTGAAGAACACACTTGAATGCAAAGAATAAAAAGAATAAGGAAACAGCAATAACAAATAATAAACTTTAGCCCACAAAGAATACTGAAAAATTACAAATCAGAAAATAGAAGAAAAAAAAAACTCCAGAGATGGCTGAAGGAGTTACAAAATGACAACAAAGACATTTCAGATTGAAGGTCACACCCAGAGCCTGAACTCTGGGTTTCAATCCCAGAAAATCATCCCTTCTGGCATGCGTAACCCTAGACAAATATTAACTGTCCTATAAAGTATAAACAACTCCTGAATAAATTGAAATACTATATTACAGTCAGGTTCTAACACACAGGTCACTAATATCTTCCAGTAATGAGTTAAAAAGAATTTTCCAGAAACTCTGTCAAATTCAAATTTCAAGATTGTACAGCTTCCAATTCATCACTTGCATCATGATCTCTAGATAAATAGCTCTAGCTATTGGAGGAAGATTATCAGTTGACAGTTTCACTATCTCTCTCATGTATGTCCCCACCATGTCGACTGGAGAAACAGGGGAGACTTAGGAAAATTTAAAAATCTCAAATTATTCCTTTTACTATTTTCCAAAACTTCCATCTTCTATAGCAATATTCCACTTTTCTTAACCAGTACCAATATAGCACTCTGGAGATCTTTAACTCAAGTCTCTAAACTGTCCAGCTGAGTACCCTGGTGACTCACTGTGTGTTCTTCACCATACAGCAGAGAGAAAATAACATCCAACTTCTGAGAAAGCTACCCTGTTGTAATCTTGAGAGAACTGTCCAAAGATTGGATTGTCTCCCAAATGTTATCCGTGGAGGGGCATAATCGAAAGGGACACCCAAGTTTTCCTGGGGATGTCCTCGCAGGATGGTTCCAGCAAGGGGCGGGGAAACCCGTATTATCAAAACAAGATGGGCGTCCATTTTTCGTTTCGATAATACGGTCGGGGACGCCTAAATCAGCAAATTTAGGTCGACCTTAGAGATGGTCGTCCCCAGGACATTTTCAGCGATAATGGAAAGTGAGGATGCCCATCTCAGAAATGACCAAATCCAAGCCATTTGGTCATGGGAGGAGCCAGCATTCATAGTGCATTGCTCCCCCTGACATTCCAGGACACCAACCGGGCACCCTAGGGGGCACTGCAGTGGACTTCACAAATTGCGTCCAGGTATATAGCTCCCTTACCTTCAGCCAGATGCAGTAACTGAACGGAAAAAGCCCTTCCCTTACCGATCCCTTAGCAATTTGGAAAGGAACGAGCATGCATGAAAGAAATTGCGTGCAAATGAGCTGCTCGCTGTTAGCTCATTTGCACATGATTTCCTTCCTAAGGAGGGGAAGCTAGTGCAGAGCAGACAAGCATTATGCATGGCTGCTCTGCGCATGCCAAAGACGGCTTCATACATGCAGACAAGCTACGTGTATAATAGCTGTCTACAACCGTAAATAAATTGCCGTCTACAACCTTAGAAAAATACAAGTCCAGATGAAAACGTCCAAGTAGAGTATGGGTGAAGGACGTCCTTCGCTATGACTCTATCCCTGTGACGGCAGTTGAGGACGTCCAAAATGTGGATGTTTCTGTGAGAAGGACGTCCATGCCTTTGCTATGCCACCGACATCCCCTTTATTTATTTGGATTTTGGATCACAAGTAGCAGCAGTGGGATTTGAATCAGCCACCTCTGGATTGCAAGACCAGTACTCTAACCACTAGGCTACTCCTCCATTCCACTCCCTTGAAATTTGGCCATCCCTGTTGGGGGGGGGGCAGTTCAGGACATCCAAAATGTTTGAAAGAAGGACATCCATGCCTTTGCTATGCCTCCGCTATGCCTCCGCTGACACAAACATACCTCCCCCCCCCAGGGACTTGCGTACAGCTGCGATGGACCAGTGTATGACATTTCAAGCTGGCAAAAAAGTTTTTAAAGTTGTTTTTTTCAGGATGGGAGGGGGTTAGTGACCACTGGGGGAGTCAGGGGAGGTCATCCCAGATTCCTTCCGGTGGTCATCTGGTCAGTTCGGGCACCTTTTTGAGGCTTGGTTGTAAGAAAAAAATGGACCAAGTAAAGTTGCCGAAGTGCTCCTCAGGGACGCCCTTCTTTTTTCCATTATCGCTCGAGGATGCCGATCTGTTAGGCACACCCCAGTCCCGCCTTCGCTACACATCTGACACGCCCCCAGGAACGTTGGTCATCTCCGCGACGGGAAGCAGTTGGGGATGCCCAAAATCGGCTTTCGATTATGCTGATTTGGGTGACCCTAAGAGAAGGACGCCCATCTCCCGATTTGTGTCAAAAGATGGGCGCCCTTCTCTTTCAAAAATAAACCTGATAGTCACCTTAGGTTTGATGAATTCATCCTCATCACCATAGGCATGCTAACTCAACACCCCTTGAGCTCTGGGGCATATACAGATAACACTGTTTGGGGGTGTTACTGGGAACCTGACAGTATAGATTACAGAAGAACCGGACTCTGCCATGTTCTAGCATTAGACAAGGTAGTATCAAAAACACATGTATTCCCTCTTATTTCTAGATCTGAGCTCACAACACCCAAACAAGAAACTGAACTAACTTCATACCAAGGGTGTTATAAAAATAGAGTTTTCTTTTATTTACAGTAGCAGCAAAAATAACATGAATAGGTAAGAATGAAGACAATGAAAGTCATCATAGAAATAGCTCAGAGTAAATGCACATTACCCTAGACAGACGTATAATTCAGTCTAATACTCTAATCCATAGCACTTTTAAAAACATCTATACATGACAACTATACAACCTGATGCAGATGTTCAGTAGATGGTATGCTGTTCCTCAGATGGTCAATTGGATGAAACGCAAAGCAACACTTGAGATGGAATCCATTAGCAGCCAACTTTTGCCTCAGATAAGAGTCTCTTTTATAGAGAGAAATCATGAGCTGCTGCTGGTTAGTGACGTACATTCTGACCTTGTTGTTGACACACATATAACTTTGTTTATCCTAGATGTTGTGACTTCAGAAGCCCAATATTGTCTCTCTGACACCACATTGAAGGGGTCGCCTTCATAAGGAGCCAGGGTTTCATAAACAATGTGCAGTTTTGCCAGCCACAGTGCCTCTCTGGCCACAAGCGAAATTCCAAGAGTCCTTGGCTGGTCTGGCCATGATGTTGGTGCTGATAACAATATTGTTATTCTAGTACATTGACACCCTTGTCAGTATGCAAGGCTGAGGCTCATTAAGCAACAGAATTTAGCAGTGGAAGATGAAAAATTCTGAGTCTGCATTTAAAGTCAGGTTGTTAATGCTGGATAGCCACGTATTATAATTCCATATATCTTTGTTATCTAGGAACGTGCAGTGCTGTATATAGTGCTTATTTTGCTCCTACAGAGCTGGTCCAAATTTGATCTTCTTCTCTCTAGAAGTTCCTTCCATTGTCTGTCTCTCCACTTGGGAGGAAACCATCAGCAGGTGCCCCACCAAGGCAGCTGTTGCTCCAAGGCTGTCTGGCCTGGTCCTCACACCTCCACCTCGACTGGGAAACTTACTTCTTGGGAGCAGGGGACCTGCTTGAAGTTCATTGAGGCCCCTTCCATGCTCTGTTTCAAGGAATAAACCCCAGAGCAGTCCAAAGCTGAAGCTCCTTCTGAATTCAGGTGTACCCTGCACTTCTCCAACATCACCTGGACCATTTGGGAAAATTTACCAGCACAGAGAGAAGTACCTTTGATTTTATCTTCCTCTTATCCATTAGATGAATGAAGACTCAGGTAAATTAGTTAGCAGGAAGTAGCTGCAGTGCTCGCATACTCGCATCTCTTCCAGAAGCCATCTTGCTCCCTCTATAATTTCTTTTACTGGAGCGGCATGAAAATGTAGGAACTCCTCAGGCTGACTTCTGTTTAGGGGCAATCTCTGTGGCTACATCTTTAATAAAATAATGGGGTATGTGTGTAAGAGGTTATTTTTCCTGCTCAGTTTTTATAGGTTTCCTGGTCCCTGGTTATGCTTCGGGGTTTTCCTCTTGGAGGGGTATTGGTATAAATGAGTCTACTCACCACATGGACAGATATCTGGACCTCCAATTTAATATTAACTCAAGAAACCAAACCACAAAAATAGACATCAGTCAAGTGGAATAGTCGTAAAATGAACATCTTGAGGTAGGTATAGCATCTTCAATTGATACACAGTAATGTTTACAAGAGTTTTACTCTCCTCCTGCCACAGACATGAAGGCCAGGCTCTTCCTTGCACTCTCACTCAGTCTTTCCTAGGCCCAAAAGGTAGCTTCTTGGGACACTTGCTGGTTTAGCATTTAATGGATACCTTCCTTTCAGAGTGGTAGGAATCTATCCTGGCAAATTAAGTTTGGCTTTGGCTGTATTTCTCCTTCCTCAGTTTATATACACGGGGGTTCTCTATCACCCCTTCAGTATTTTTTCTTTGTTTCTAACTTTGAGAACTCAGAGACCCCATTGTCTTGAGCTAGTCTAGTATTCGGGCCAGCTTGGTAGAGAAAAGGAACCTTTCCACACTAGGCCACCGAGAGGGGGGGGAGCAGAGGAGGCAAAATTCCTCGGGCCCAGGCCTCCAAGGGGGGCCCAGTGCCGGGGCCTCTCTCTCTCCTGCTCCTGACAGGACCTGAGTGATCGCGTCCCGACAGGAGAAGGAGAGAGAAAACACGACGCCAGGCCCCCCCCATGGAGGCTGGGGAAGACCTGGAGCTTCCTCTAGCGCTGCTTTTCTGCCCATTGCTGAGCAACTGCTTTACCTCTCAGGTGCGCATGCTCTGTTTTGAAACTGAGCATGCCCTGAGAGGGAAAGCAGCCGCAGGGGCAGGCAGTCAGCACTGGATGAAGAAGACGTTGTCTGCTGGCAGGGCCAGGGATCCCCAGCAGCCAAGGTATTTCAGCAGCAGCAGTGATGGGGGGGGGGGGGGGGGGGCAGCAGTGGCAGCAATCAGAGGGGGCAGCAGTGGACAACGATTTGGTGGGGCGGCAGCAGCCTTGCCCCGGACCTAGCAGCGGCGGCCCTGCCCTGGGCCCGGTTCAGTCTCTTGGCGGCCCTACTTCCACATTGTACCTGATGTAATGCTGAGCTGAGTGTGAGATCCTGGTCAGAGCATAAAAATCAGTTTATAGAAGCAAGTAGCCATCATTCTCTTTGTTCTGTTATTAGACCAGAGTGTTTCCTTATTCTAAATCCTGCTACATAAGTGAAGTAGGCAAAGAGGTTGGCTTGGGTTTTCAGGAGATGCTGTTTCTTCTCCAGCCTTTGGAGTTCATGAAAAAGGTATTTTTCCTTCCAAAAGCATAGGGCCAGGAGCAGATATTCAGCAGCATTTAGCCAGAGAGTGCTGGTATATATCTGCTCTGATCACTGCAGCACTCTCTCCAGTTAGTGCCAGAGTGCTCCAGGAAGGAAACCAGAAGTCATCTGGGCACTGTCAATATTGTTTGTTTATTAATGAACTTGATATTCTGCCATTTCTATCTTGCAGGTCAAAGCGGTTTACAAAATTTCTAAATAAAAGTTTGAAAAGAACACCAATCAAAATAGGATAGGTATTTCACACATTCAGACTTTAACTAAAGATGCAATTTTAACAAACACAGCAAACAGATCTAAGCAGACTGTTCTGAGTGGACAGACTGCCACTCAGCGGACCAATTCTATTGTGGCATAGTAAAGGTAAGGTTAAAAAAGCAGGTTTTTAAACTAGGTTTAAATTTAGCAAATGATACTTCTCTATGGAGGAAAGGTGGTGAGTTATTCCAAAAATATGGTGCTAGATAATAGAAAGCAGCATCTTGGTTGATTCATAATGTACATTCTTTTTTCTTTTTTTTTGGGGGGGGGGGTGGGGTTGGGAAGTACAAGCTGGTTGAAATCAATAGATCTGAGAGTATGATTGGGTGGGGGGGTTATAGGGAACAGCTAAGGAACAGAGGAATAAAGGAGCACTCAAGTGATATGCCTTATAGTTTAGACACAGGATTTTAAACCATATACGATAGTGGACTGGAAACCAATGTAGACAGGCTAAGAGTGGAGAGTCTTGATCATATCTACATATATTATACAAAAAACAATCTGCAGTATTCTGCAGGGTTTGACGCCGCCTTAGCTGGGACTTAGGAATACTGGCTTACACTGAATTGTAATAGTTAAAGCTTTGAAATCAGGAATGCATGTACAAATCTGTGTAAAGTATGAATGTTAAGAAGCCCATGTAAAGAGTGGAGCCTTTATAGGGAAAGAAAACCTGCTTGAATAATATGAGAGATCTGAGCATGAAACAACAGTTTGGAGTTAAGAATCACACTCAGGTAATGGAATAATTCAACCATGTTACCATCCATCTAAAAAAGGAAGTGTGCTGGGGATGAGAACATAAGTGTTGCCATACTGGGGACAGACTGAAAGTCCATCAAGCCCAGTATCCTGTTTCCAACAGTGGCCAACTCAGGTTACAAGTACCTGGCAAGATCCCAAAACAGTGAAATAGGTTTTGTGGTGCTTATTCTAGCAATATGCAGTGGGTTTTTCTGAAGTCTGTCGTAATAATGGCTTATGGACTTTTCTTTTAAGAAATTATCTAAACCTTTGTTAAACCCTGTTAAGCTAACTGCTTTTACCACATTCTGTGGAATGAATTCCAGAGTTTAATTACACGTTGAGTGATGAAATGTTTTCTCTGATTTGTTTTAAATTTACTACTTTGTAACTTCATTGCATGCCTCCTAGTCCTAGTATTTTTTGGAAAAAGTAAATAAGTAATTCATGTCCACCAATTCCATTCCACTTATTATTTTATAGGCCTCTATCATATCTCCTCCTCAGTCATCTCTTCTCCAAGCTGAAGAGCCCTAGCCACTTTAACCTTTTCTCATAGGGAAGTCATCCCATCCCCTTTATCATTTTTGTTGCCCTTCTCTGTACCTTTTCTAATTACTCTATATCATTTTTCAGATGAGGCGACCAGAATTGCACACAATATTGAAAGTGTTCTTGCACCATGGAGCAATACAAAAGCATTATAACATTCTCATTTTTGCTTTCCATTCCTTTCCTAATAATACCTAACATTCTGTTTGCTTCCTTAGCTGTCGCTGCACACTGAGCAGAGGGTTTCAAAGTATCAACGATGACACCTAGATCCTTTTCCTGGTCAGTGACTCCTAATGTGGAACCTTTTATCATGTAGCTATAGTTTGGGTTCCTCTTTCCCACATGTATCACTTTGCACTTGCGCACATTAAATGTCATCTGCCACTTAAATGCCCAGTGTCTCAGTCTGGTAAGATCCTCTTGCAATTTTGGTCAAGGGGTCAAGATTCATGGGATTTGATATACTGTGGTTTACATGTATTATATGCAAGTACTTTCTCTGTCCCTAGCGGGCTCACAGTTTTGTACCTGAGACAATGGAGGGATACATGGCTTGCCCAGGGTCACAAGGAGCTGCAGTGGAAATCAAACCCATTTCCCCAGGTTCTTAAGCCATTGCTTAAACCATTAGGCTACTCCTCTGCTCCTCTACTCCATTTTATTGCTGGGATCTGTGTTTCAGGAGTGGCGATATTTGAAGTATTAATAAACAATAAGTTATTTTAAAAGCCCAAATGACCTGAAAATTTTGCCCTTTGTACATCCCTAGAAGTCATAGATTGCCATACCTACGTAAGTACATAGTTGTTGCCATACTGGGACAGACTGAAAGTCCATCAAGCCCAGTATCCTGTTTCCAACAGTGGTCAATCCAGGTTACAAGTACCTGGCAAGACTCCAAGACAGTACAATACATTTTATGCTGCTTATCCTAGAAATTGCAAATGTTTTGAATGATTTTCTCCTTCACCTATATATTTTAGTAGCCTATATTTCATTAGGAGTAAGTCAAGCCATAAAGTTTTTTGTTTTTATCCTAGAAATAAGCAGTGGATTTAACCCAAGTACATCTGAATAATGGCTTATGGACTTTTCTTTTAGGAAGCTAGCGAAACCTTTTTTAAACCCCACTAAGATAACTACTTTTACCACATTCTCTGACAACAAATTCCAGAGTTTAATTACACATTGAGTGAAGAAATATGTTCTTCAATTTGTTTTAAATTTACTACTTTGTAGCTTTATTGCATGCTTCCTAGTGCTAGTATTTTTGAAAAGAGTAAACAATTGATTCACTTCTACCTGTTCCACTCCACTCATTATTTTATAGATCTCTATCATATCTCCCCTCAGCCGCCTTTTCTCCAAGCTGAAGAGCCCTAGCCGCTTCAGCCTTTCCTCATAGGGAAGTCGTCCCATCCCCTTTATCATTTTTGTCACCCTGTATCTTTTTTGAGATGAGGTGACCAGAATCGTGCACAGTATTTGAGGTGCGGTCGCAACATGGAACGATACAAAGATATTATAATGTCCTCATTTTTGTTTTCCATTCCTTTCCTAATATCATCCAACATTCTATTTGCTTTCTTACCCATTGCCGCACACTGAGCAGAGGGTTTCAACGTATCATCAGTGATGACACCTAGATCCCTTTCCTGGTCAGTGACTCCTAATGTAGAACCTTGCATCATGTAACTGCTGGCTGAATATCTCCTCCTTTGTTTTGTTTTTCTATAGATTAATGTTGCACCAAGTTTAATCCATAACGGTACTACTGGTGGTGATAGAAAATTTTCTTGAGCAGGCTCTTTTTTATATAGAAAATATCAAGCAACGCTGCATGTGAAAGATTCAGTTGGACTTTTGCTTTCTAATTATAGCTTTCTTTTTACAAGTCAGTGTCAACTATAAACAGAAGGCTTGCTGAGAAAGCACCTTGTTGATTAGCAACTTTCATTTATGTCATGCACATTCACTGACCATTAAATTACTTGCTCTGCTGCTGTTGTGTATGTATATCATAGAGCCATTCAGAGGTCATTTCAATATGGCTGGCATGTTATATGTTTTACCTCTAGTAAGTCAAATGTGACCCAATGCAATGATTGACAAACTGATGATGTATGACCTAGTAGCCTTAGGCCAGATGAGAGAAATTGGTGTTGTACTAAGATGTATGTAAATACATATATTATTTATATAAGCATTAGTAAATGCTCTTTTTGCTTCAGTACAAACTAAAAGCCTAGGGCACAGCCTTTGGGCTTTTGTACCTCACTTTATTATGTGTTTTTTTTTCTTGCTTATGAATAATTAAGAAACATAAATGACTTGCCATGTACAAAATTCATATGCTGGGGAAAATAGCTACATTAAAATTAATTTTCTGTTCTGTGAGACTGACAAGAAATCAATTAATCTTGATGTATTATTTTATGCAGGACAGGGTGCAGGAACCAGCAGAGAGAATGGCTACAGCTGTTCTTGTTGGTAGGGCCATATATTATAGTTGGCGAGTTTGACAGCTTCTGAAGGAAATGGCTGAAGGGTATCAGGCAGGTGAATCAACTGTAAAAATTTATTGGCGGATACAAACAGTTTCTTGGGGACTGATATAAAATTCACACTTGAGAACTTAAGTATTGAATGTTTTTGTGACTGAAGCAGCTTGTCAATATTTATAGCTTTTCTTTTTGTTACATGTCCTATTTGTTTGATTAACTAGTCAGATGTTAGTGTCTGTTGGTGATTTATATGATCTGCCTTCTGGAGCATTTTTTGATGCATAAAGATTTACCATCAGAAAAATAACATAGCTCACACAAATTCATATGCTGACTAAATTGACGGAACTGTTTTACAGCAGGTTATGAGTTTTACAGCTCACCAGGTAGATCACTAACTTTTGTTTACCATTTCATATTAAGCTGAAACATGTCTCAATGTGTTCACTGCTGCAGGGTAAACAACTCTCCTTTCAATAAGACCAGATTAGAATCATCAGATATCTCACGGTAAATTATTTAAGAGGCTATATAAAAACTTTATGTGAATGTATACATAATGTATGTCCTGTGCACTTTCCCCTAACAATAAATTTATGCTTCTTAAATGTAAAGTTTTAAATTCTTTCTTTCTTTTTGTAATGTGTTTACACTTTCATATACTGACACATATATGATAATAAAAAAGCAGGTATATGTAACACACCTAAGAGGTGTCATCCTTTTTTGAAACAAATCTATTATCTGCACATTGTCACTTACTACCTGATATTCAGTCCATGGTGGTGAGCAGTTTAAAGCCACTAACAGCTGCAAGGAGAATTAAGCCCTGTTACTGAATGCTGGGCCATGTCCGAGCACTGGCATTGAATATCTGGGGTCAGCTGGTGACCTGAAAATTATGCAGGTGCTGGCCACTATTCGGCACTGGCTTCCACATAGCTACGCAGATACATAGGACCACTTGCTCTGGCACTGAATATGGCTGGTGCCCACATAACTTCTGCCTCCCTGACTCCACCTAAAAAGCACCCTAGCACGAACCAGGCAGTATCAGGGCAATCAGAACTGATATTCAGTGGCACTGTCTGGTTAAGTGCCACTGAATTTCAGTGGCTGAGATGAGTGTGGGTTAAGTGGGCAGGAGCTTCTACATCCTGTTTAAACCATGCTGACTGTCAACCTTTTATTATCTCATGGCAGAAGTTCCAATGACTTTCTGGCAGTGGGTATGAAAATACATTAGTGCATATTTTACCTTCAGAAATGATAGTGTACCTGTTAACTGTTTTAATTGCACAGAAGATTCCAGTCAACTCATGAGCCAGCTAAAAGAAAGCCAGTCAGTGTAAAAATAATTACGCTGTTTTTGTCACTAGTCATTTTGAGAGAATTAATTTGATTTTTGTTTCAATCATTTCTATCATTGCAGTAGAACAGAAAGGTAGTATTTTGGGAATATTTAGATTAGCCAGTATTCTCTGAGCATTCCACTGAAGTAAATCTGGTCCTAATAGTACATTGTGGGGCTCATTTTCGAAAGAGAAAAATGTCCAAAAAAGTGTCATAAAGCACCATTTGGATGAATTTCTTCTCAAAATACCCAAATCGATATTTTTTTAAAACCTGTCGTGCAGACATTTAGCTATGCAATTCATCTGCAGAGTATCCAAATCACAAGGGGGGAATGTTGTGGCATTTCAAAGGCAGGATCATGGCATGCCTAACACTTGGACATTTTACAGCCATAATGGAGCAAAACCAAAATGTCTAAGGTGAAAACTTAAATATTTTGGCCTAGACCTGTTTTTATAATGAATAATAATTCACAAAAGATGTCCTAAATGACCAGATGACCACTGGAGGGATTCACGGATGACATTCCCCCAGTGGTCAATGATCCCCTCTCTCCCCCCAAAAATGTGAATAAAAATACTCACCAGCCTCTATGACAGCCTCAAAGGTTATAGCCAGGTCCATTAGAGCAGCATGCAGGTCCCTGGAGTAGTTTAGTGGTGGGTTCAGTGCATTGTAGACAGGTTGACCCAGGAACATACCTCCCCCTGCCTGTTTCACATGGTGGAAAATATAAGCCCTCTAAAACTCATTGAAAATCCACTGTACTCACATGTAGATTCCCCCTTCACCCATAAGGGCTATTGTAGTGGTGTACAGTTGGGGGTGGTGGGTTTCAGAGGGCTCAGCAGACAAGATAAGGGAGCAACAGTGAGATGTGTACCTGGGAACATTTATATGAAGTCCACAGCAGTGCTCCCTAGGGTGCCCCATTGCTCTCCTGGAATGTCTGGGTAACCAGTCTGCTAAAAATGCTGGCCCCTCCTACATCCCAATGGCTTGGTTTTGTGCAGTGTTTGTACATTTTTTTCTAAAATAGCCTAAAAAGATAAACTCACATTGTACAAATCCTTGTTCGAAATGGTATTTAAAAAAAAATAGATTTTTTATTTTTTCAAAAATGGTTACATTTACTATTCAGATTTGGGATGTTTAGTGCAAAATGTCCAAAGTCAGACCTCACTTATGAAAATGCCCCTCCATTTGACCTATGTACTAAAAGTCAAACAAAGCACATTTAATAGCTGTTCCCCTACAAATTTAGGGGTTCTTTCACCAAGGTGCGCTAACAGATTTAGCATGTGCTAAATGCCATGCAGCCCATAGGAATATAATGGACTGCATGGCATTTAGCGCATACTAATTGTTAGCATATGCAAAATCCATTAGCACATCTTAGAAAAAAGCACCCTCGTTGGGGTTACGGCGGCCGGCAGCAGCGGTAAAAAGCATGTAGTTTTCCCTTCTCAGCTCTGGTCCTGCCCTTGCGGAAACAGGAAATGAGGGGCATAATCGAATGGGGCGCCCACGTTTTGCTGAGGACGTCCTCACAGGATGGCCCCGCGAAGAGGCGGGGAAACTCATATTATCGAAACAAGATGGGTGTCCATCTTTCGTTTCAATAATACGGTCGGGGACGCCCAAATCTCAACATTTAGGTTGACCTTAGATGGTCGTCCTTAGAGATGGTTGTCCCCAGTTTTCAGCGATAATGTAAACTGAGGATGCCTATCTCAGAAACGACTAAATCCAAGCCATTTGGTCATGGGAGGAGCCAGCATTCGTAGTGCACTGGTCTCCCTGACATGCCAGGACACCAACCGGGCACCCTAGGGGGCACTGCAGTAGACTTCAGAAAAAGCTCACAGGTGAATAACTCCCTTACCTTGTGTGCTGAGCCCCCCAAACCCACTCCCCACAACTGTACACCACTACCATAGCTATTAGGGATGTGGTAGGTTTTGGAGGGCTCATATTTACCACCACAAGTTTAACAGGTGGGGGGATGGGCCTGGGTCCACCTGCCTGAAGTGCACGCAGTACCCACTAAAACAAACCAAAAAACGTCCAGGACTAAAACTTAGACGTTTTGAGTTAGACCTGTTTTTATTATGAATAAGGCACAAAAAGGTGCCCTAAATAACCAGATGACCACTGGAGGGAATCAGGAATGACCTCCCCTTATTCCCCCAGAGGTCACTAACCCCCTCCCACCCCCCAAAAATTGTTGAAAAATATTACTTACCAGACTCTATGCCAAACTCAGATGTTATCCTCAGGTCCATTAGAACAGCATGCACATCCCTGGAGTAGTCTGATGGTGGGTGCAGTGCACTACAGACAGGTGAACCCAGGCTCCCACCTGTTTAATTTGTGGAGGAAACTGTGAGCCCTCCGAAATTGTGAGCCCTCCAAAACTCACCAGAAACCCACATATAAGTGCCCCCTTCACCTGTAAGGGCTATGGTAGTGGTGTACAGTTGGGGGTAGTGTTTTTTGGGTAGGTTTTGGAGGGGCTCAGCACACAAGGTAAGGGAACAATGGTGAGATGTGTACCTGGGAGCATTTTATGAAGTACACTGCAGTGCCCCCTAGGGAGCCCTACTGCTGCCCTGGGATATCAGGGGGACCAGTCTACTAAAAATGCTGGCTCCTCCTACATCCCAATGGCTTGATTTTGTGTATTTTGCACAGACATTTTTTTTTTTCAAAAATGGACCAAAAAAATCATCCAAATCACAAAATGTTGTTCGAAGCAGTATTTTAAAAAACAACAGAGACTTTTTTTTTCTTTTTTGAAACTGGCCTTCTTTCCTATTTGGATTTTGGACGTTTTTTGAAAAACGTCTAAAGTCAGACTTAGACTTCATATCGAAAATGCCCCTCCACATCTCCAGAAACAAAAAATAAGGTTTAAATGAATTCTGTTAGAGCAAATAATTTGTAATGCAACAGTCTAAACTCCATCCTTTTATGCAAAAAAAAAAAATATTTAAAAAACTGGAGGTATACAAATACGTAACTTTTTCAGGGCTCCTTTTACGAAGCGACGGTAAGCCCAATGCGTGCTTTCTGCTTGCTATACAGGAAGTACTGCCAGGCTACTGCAGTATCTCGGCAATACTTCCCTTCCCTAGTGCACCATCATTTCTGGCGCTACAAAAATGTATTTATTTTTGTAGCACCGGAGTGTACCCAGCTGTAATTGGGCAGTGCTACCAGGTTACCACCGGGTTATCACGGGAGCCCTTACCGCCACCTCAATGAGTGGCGGTAAGAGCTCCCCCTTGAACGTGCTGTTCGGCAAGTGCTTTACTTGCCTCACAGCCATTTCCTGCAGGAAGGCAAGACTTCCCTTTTACCAGCTTTGGTAAAAGGGGGCCTCGGTGCATGTGTAAAACACGCACCAACACCAGTGCCGGCCTCCTTTTGCTGCAGATTGATAAAAGGGGCCCTCAGTTTGCTTATGGACCCATAACATGAAAAATCTGGTATTTTCAACATTTTGGATCTGCTAATTTAGTCACCTTTCCACAGAGACAGATGAGAAAAATGGGCATTTTTCTGGGCAAGTGAACATTATTTTGCTCTGTGCTTTTGTAATTTAAAGATTGGGGGTTATACAAGAAATTATAGGTTATTGATAAAGACAATTAGAATAACCATAGTTATGTAACTGTGGCTCTACAGTACATTGATAAACTGGCAAGTTGAATCGTGTACCTTGGTTATTCGACTACTGGATGAAAATCATATCTCTGAAAATATAAAGTGACAGTGAAGTCAATTCTGGATGCATTTACTGCATGATGTCAAGACTGTGTTCACTACTGAGACTGTGCCACTAATATGAATGCTGCATTTCGAGAATACATATGAATTGGAAGTTCATGTCATAACTTGAATATTGTTTTTCACGGACTGCAGCAGACAAATTTAGATGGCACTGGTTTATCATCTGAGATAACCAAACTTATTGACATCTCAAAAGAACTAGTGACATTGGCTGAATGAATGAAAATCAACAATCAGTTGGTAGCAATGCGTAGTAACACAACAGAAGAGTGTGCTGTTAATGCTGAAACCAGTGGCAGCAAATTTTTCAGACCTCCAAACACTGAGCCAGATTTTAATAGAAATGCTCTTTGTCTGCTGGCTGATATCAATGAAGACTTGTTGGCTGATGTCATTCAAGTCTTGAAATCAGTTGATGGAGCCACAAAATGTCTCTCTACTGACAAAAGCCCTTCATTGTAACTGGTGTTACCTATGAACAAAAAGCTGCAAATGCAATTCACTCAAAAGGCTTTGGATTGGATTTATTAACTTAATATACCACTTAATGCCAGAGTTTTAAACCTTCTGATAGTAGCATCATCTTACAACTGAAAACCTATCATCTTAATCTGTTGAATAAATACTTCACAGTTCAGCAATTACATTGTACTGAAGTTTTGCTGGTGGTCCACGGTTTAAAAGCATTGAAATATTCTGATACTTCCAGTAAAGCTACTAAATTAATACCATCTATAGAAGCACTCCCAGCTGGAACATGTACAATATAAGCTCCTAATACAGATGGAGTAGGACTGATTTTCAATGTCTCATAAATATTTAGAACCAGAGGAGATATTCCAGCACATTTTGGTAAATTAATAAATCTCAAATTATTTGAAAGAGAGTGATTTTACAATAATTCCAAAAAGTTATATTTTTGTATCATATCTCCAAAGAATATTATTCAGAAAATCTTATGAACCATCCACATAGTCTTTGATGAACCTGAAGGGGGCAGTAATATTCTTTTTAGAGAACAATGGTTTCTGCCTAGCTATCTTAAGAGGGCCAAATATTCAAAATGATTTAAACGACTATGAGAGGCTCCTGGTTGTTTAAATTACTTGTCCAAGGATAACCGGGCATGTTCAGCAGCAGTTAACCAGATAGTGTTGCTGAACATACCTGGTTAGCACTCAAGCCAAAATTGACTATTTGGGGGGGGCGTTCTGGGGGTGGTGGTGACACTTAACTGCTTAAGTGATGATTTTCAGCATTTAACCAGCAATGATAACCACATAAATAGGACCGCATAAAACTTATCTTTATGTAGCAATTCAATGCCAGAGCCCAGACATGGCCCCAACATTGAATTTCAGATATAACGCTGATTGCCACCAACTGAATATTGGGCCCAGAGCACCTACTAAAATGGTCATTAGTCTTTGTCATAAAGCATATGAGGACAGATTTTAAAATCTAAATATATATACTTTGTAAAAAAGAAGAGTGGGAGATATGATAGAAAAAATTTTAAATTCCTCCGTAGTATGAATGCTGAAGAGGTGGGCCTCTTTCAACTGAAAGGAAACTTTGGAATGAGTGGTCATAAGAATAAGTTGAAAGGGGTTATAATCAGGATAGTCTAAGGAAGTATGTCTTTACAGAAAGAGTGGTAGGTGCATTGAACAGCCACTTAGTGCATGTGGTAGAGGCAAGGACTCTATTTGAATTCAGACAAGCATTGAAAATTTCTGAGCGAGAAGAAACGTTTGTAGAGCGTAGTAGCTGTTATGGATGAGCAGACTGTATAAAAATAGGTGCACACTAAACGCTAAAGACGCCCAAAGGAATACATTGGCATCTTTAACATTTAGCACATGACTATTTTTAACATGCGCTAAAAACGCCAGCGCGCCTAAGTAAAAAAACCCCTCAATCAGGTTTCAGGAAAAATTATAGTACTGAAACTGTTGTGTTAACTTTGATAGCATAGGCTAAGGAACTATTTTGTAAAGACAATGTGCAATTGTTATTCAATTTGATTTAAGTAGTGCTTTTGATTTGGTTGATTTTGAACTGATGATCCAAATCTTAAATCATTTTGGTATTCAGGGCTTGGTCCTATCTTGGTTCAATGTTTTTTTTTTTTTTTGATACACCATTGTTATACTGTCAAGAAAGATGGGCTTTTTTCTGAAAGATTGAGTCCTTTGTGTGATGTCCCCCAGGGATCCCCTCTTTCTCCTTCTCTTTTTAATTTACTATTGCAGTCTTTAGATGTTATTCTCGATCAAGCTGAGATGAAACACTTTATTTATGCGGATGATATTATTTTATCTGTTTCTCAAATTTGGTCTGATACACTTTCCCTTATTAGAACTTGTGTCTGCCTGATAGATATTTAGATTATATTCCACAGGCTCAAATTAAATAAGAGTAAGACTAAGTTCTTATGGTTGGGCCCAAAATCAGATTCAAGGTATGTTGAGTCTCTAGTGTTGGATGGTGATCAGCTTTCTTTGGATCTTCATTCTAAAACTTTAGGCGTTTAAGTAGATCATCTATTGACTATGCACCATCATACTTGATTGATTATTAAGCATTCTTTCATATTAATGAGAAAACTGAGGATTTTTAGAAAATATTTCAGTTTAGAGGCTTTTAGGCTCCTGGTCCAATCCTTGATTCTTCCTAGATTGGACTATTGTAGCTTAACAGTTTGTTCAAAATCATGAATTCATTGTTTACAGTTAATACAAAATTCTGCAGTTAGATTGATCTTCAGACTACCCCAATTTTAGTCACTTCGTCTGCATTACTTAAGTCTTCATTGGCTTCCAGTCACTGAGAGAATATAGCTAAGTTGGTTATTAGTACTGTCAAAATTCTTACTGGGGAAATTCCTAATTATATGTTAAATTTAACATCTTTGTTATGAGGACCCTTTTCTAGACATGATACTCGTAACATGTTTCAACATAAATTTCTAATGTTTAAGAATTTAAAATCAGTCAAACATCGTACTCTGTCTATTCAGTATCAGCCAACTTTTGGAATCAACTCCCAGTGTATCTGAGATCTTGTAATTATCTTTACTTTAGAAAGCATTTAAATGAGGCAGGTCTGTCCAATGGATAATTTAAAGCTAGATAGGTGTATTAATTTATTGGCTGTTAAATGCTAATTATCTTACTGTAGCTCCTAGACAAATAGGTCTAGTTTGTTTTTGTTTTTTGTTTCATTTTGTAATCCATCCTTGACCTGTATAGGTATAGGCAGAATATAAATACAGGACTAACATAACATAAAAGTGCCCCTTGGGTGCCCCATTGCTCTCCTGGTTATGTCTGTGTGGCCAGTCTACTAAGAATGCTGGCTCCTCCTACATCCTAATGGTTTGATTTTGTGCGTCTTTCACTTGGACATTTTTTTCCGAAAATGGACCAAAAAGATAAACGCAGAGAGAACAAAAACATCTAGCAAATAACCATTTAAAAAAAAAAAATAAAAGATGTTTTTGTGCTTTGAAAATGGCAGTATTCTCCACTTGAATTTTGGACGTTTCTAGCAAAATATCCAAAGTTGGACGTAGACATCATTTTGAAAATGCCCCTCCTTATGTACCAAGGTGGCTACTTCTGCTCTCCTGTTCATTGGAGCACTTGAGAGAAACATTTACTCACCCACTCTTGCATCTCTTCCAATAATGCTATGACAACATTTTGTAGTTGCAATGCAGTAACGACTTTCCTGTGTTTATTGGGGATCCATTCCCCCCCCCCCCCCATATTCCAAGTAATTATTCTTTCCACGCCCATTGTGATATTCTCTAGAGAAGCCTCCCACCAGCACATAGCCTCCTATTCATATGGCTGCACTCTCTAGTTGAGAAAGAATACACTCCTTATGTTGCTCCACTGCTGACTTCCCCCTTCTCAAAAGATTATATCTCTAAATCATCCCTTCCTAATTGCCCTCCCCTATCTCTTTTAACACCAACTTTCCTCCCTCCAGTAGCCCTTTTATTATTCCATTTCCCCCTTCTTGGCCTTGTCCCCCTTCTGACATTCAAAAGCAAATTTCCTCTTGTACATTCCCACCCATTTATTAACTACCCCCATACATTCACCTCCCAACCACACTAGTTAGTTATATTACATTGTGAATGATGCTCTTAGCAAGTCAGCCTTTCCCTGTCCAGCTTTCATTATCTCAGCCCCCATGTGCTGTTGACTTGCTGCACTACACGTGTTGTTTCCTGGGAACTTCAAGCCTTCTGGGATTGCACCAAGGATTGCCACTTTAGCCGCTACCCTCCTTCATAAAGCTGTTGCCATCTTGGCCTTTTCTCCCTAGCATTCTTCTCTTCTACACCCAGTAATACATCCTCCTTGTGAAGCCCAGCTTTGACATGTATTTCTTGCACTTCCAGCACTGTCTGTACTGTGTAATTAGTTCCACCAACTATGCAAAGCAATCCTAAGGGAAACAAATGATGATATTTCACTGATTCCTTCTTCAGGATTTTAGTAATCATCCTCATTTCCCTCGCTTTTGCGAAGTGGTACTTGACAAATCATTTTAGAGTTCAGTTGGGTGCCTATCTGTTTTAGCGGACTCATACAAACCAAGCAAAAAAAAAAAAAAACACTGGAAATGACAAAAATAACTAGGGCCCTGTTTACTAAGCTGCGCTATAGATGCGCAGACTTTCAGCGTGCTAATGCTAGAGACATCCATAGGAATATAATGGGTGTCTCTATTAGCATTCGCTAAATTTTAGGGTGCACTAAACAGCATGCCTATAGCGTGGCTTAATAAACAGGGCCCCTAGTGTCCAAAGGTGTAAAAAATCTCATTTATTGCTTATTCCACACATGAAATACTGCCTTTCTGTAGATACAAAGCAGTTTTACATATACTATTTTAGCAGGTTCTTTGAAAAATCTTCAGTTGACTCGACATGGGCCATATTTTGGCCTACTGGCCTGCTTCAGGAGTTTGAAGGTTAATAGCTGGAATGATCAGAGCAATGTAAAAATCCAGAAAAAATGTCTATTATCTGATTCCACCATTCTTAGGGCCCTGTTTACTAAACTGTGCTAGCGTTTTTAGCACATGCTAAACATTAGTCCTCAACTTTGATAAATGTAGTTTTGTATAGTATTAAAAAATAAAATTCCATCAGTGTGTACAAGTCTACTATATATATAGATCTAATAAGACAACACATTTCCTGCAACCCCAATGCTATCACTTTGCTGTTAGTTTAAAATGGAATGAGATGCCTAAAGTAAGATCTTAGACAATAGACATTAGCCTGTAGGTTAATCCAACTCTCTTTATAGTAGGTTTTTTTTGGTGGAAAAACTACTTGTTTGCTATGTCTGTGCTATCTTCCCACTTAATGGAAACATTAGTTTACCATCACCTGTTTGAATGTTCAACCTCTTATGTATTTTGACTAAAATTCATTAAGGGAAAAAAGTAATAGGTCAGTATTCAGCTGCTATAGTTTTTTTTTTTTTAAATGCCAACTGTGGTGATCAAAATAATCCAGATGTTCAGCACCACTAACCAGATAGTGCCTAGTGCCAGAACTTATCCAGATAGTAGTTATATTCAGTCTTAGGACAGTCTTTTTGCTGTCCTAATTTACCCTGAAAAGTATGGATAGGGACAAAATATCACCATTCTCTGGATGTTCAGGGACCACCCTGGCTGTGCCCATGTTCTGCCCCAGCAATATTTGGATGGTACTGAGGTGATTTGTAAGGATGTTCAGGGACGCTATTCGGATAGTGCCTCTGAATATTCTGACCAGCAGTACTTATCCTTATGTTAGGTTTTGCTACCTGATAAGTTAAATATGTAGGGCAAAAGAGCAGGAAGTTAAGTTAGCCAAAAAATAAGCGGCCTTCACTGTTCTGGTATTAAGCAGAGTTTTTTTATGGAAAAAAAAGACTGCATCCAAAAGTATAATTTGTAAAATATTTTATAATAAATCAGAAATATTATATACTGTAGATAACCACAGTATTTGAGTATATAGTGAATATATTTAAAATACATAACAATGTCTTTGCAGTATAAGGAAGCAATTGAAAATCAGTTTTGAATCACTAAGGGGAATTCTCAGAATGCTTGGCACCATTTTTATAGAGTTTCCTTTAATTAAAGTAATATTTTGTGAAGCTTGGTTGATATATTTTTTAAAAAGTTTTAAAAAGTCTTTACATTTCATTCTGGAGAATGATACAAAGGGTACGTAGCCTGGCCATTTAGGTAAAGTGAACTCTAAATGTCCTTCGTGTGCTAGAAAAGCTATAAAGAAAACTGTGAAGTTTAAAATAATTGTTCATGAAAACTGGCCGGCATGACCTCCTGAAAATATGAAGCATTTTCTGGTCCAACATTCACAGATGTTAAACATTTGGTGATGTTACTTGGGGCTTCGTGAACCACATTATAGTCCAGCCACTAGAGTGTTGAAACAGTTGGGCACTATAATAAAATATACATAAAATGAGATTGTAAGACATTTAGGTGTTATTTGGTGACAACATTTAGGAAATTGCTCTGTTTCTATGCATAGTACATGAAGGATTTTTATCAAGCTGTCATTTTAAATGAAGGGGACAGTAGGTGTAAATGTAAGTGTAATTATAGTGCAATTGTCTTGGCAGGTGGGCAAACATTAATATAGGGGGTCTTTTATTAAAGATTAGCTCGCGTTCTCTGCACAGGGCCTATTTTATTCCTATGGGCCCTGCTGCAGATAACTCGAGCTAATCTTTAGTAAAAGACACCCACAGTGTGTAAAGTGTGTTACAACGCAACCTTAAAAGGATTACATTTGTTCCTAACAGGGTTTGATTCCCACTGCAGCTCCTTGTGGAAATCACTTAACCTTCTATTGCCCCAGGTAGAAAACTCTTAGACTGTGAGCCCACTAGGGTCAGAAAAAGTACCTACACATAATATATGTAAACTGCTTTAGTTGTACCACAGAAAGGCAGTATATCAAATCCATGACCCTTTACCCTTTACTATGTAGTGGAAAGAAGCTGTGACTCAACAAATGTACTTGTCAGTACTCCATAGAATAGTCATTCAGGCCAGAAAGGAAGCTGTACTTGGAAGGTCAGTAAATGAAAAATATTTGCTTTTAAAGCTGAAACAGAGGTTGTTTGGGAGAGCACGTAGAATATAGATAGCTTTGAATGAAGCATTTAATGCACATCCTGTCTCTGCTTCCTATGCATGGGCCTCTTTATCACTTAACAGACATGCACATTCACTGTGGAGGGAATGGGAAATGGCACATAACATGTTTCAGAGAGTAAGCAAATGAGGCAGTGTGGCAAGTAATGGCCCACCTTTTGGCTTCTTGTTTGGAGACTTTGCTAGGATGTCAGCAAAATCTCGAAGCAAGAAGTCATGAAAGCTGGCTAATGCTTGCCACCCTACCTCATTTGCATATTCTCCTAAACACTTATTTGCTTTCGCTCTCTACAGTGTGGAGGGGCATTTTCGATATGATGTCCAAATGGCAAAATATTTCTCCGAGGACATGCAGACTTGCTTATTCTCACAAGTGGATAGATGCCATCCCGTGTTGCCAGGCCCCGCAAATTTGCCATAGAAAAAACTAGAGCTTTTAGGAGCGAGTGCCTTCCTGCCCACCGTGCGAATGCGCCTGCCTTAGTTTCGCTTTTTCCACTTGAGGAACAGTTGCTTTTTGTGGTGGCTCCTCACACGCCCATTTAGAGAGTTTCTTTGTTTTTCGAGTGCCTTTCAGTGGTTTTCTACCCGCTCCCTTTTGTCTTTTCAAAAAAAAAAAAAAGTCCCCTATTTTTTAGTTTTTACCCCGAGTATAATTTTTGTTTATTTTTCAACACGGGTCGTTTTTAGGTCTGCCCGGTTGGGTTTCTTTATTTTGTGCCTCCCCCCCCCCCCCCTCTTTTTTCAGGCACCATCGCATCTTTTGATTTAGCCAGTGTGGTTTTTCCTTCCATGTCCACGAAAACTCCTAGTGGCTTCAAGCGTTGTACTCGTTACTCGGGGAAGGACACCCATTCTTAGTGTCTTCAGTGCCTTGGGCCCAACCATAGACCTGCCAGCTGTGTCCTTTGCCTTCGTATGAAAAAGAGGACCCAGGTTTCCTGAGAGGCTCAATGTGCGAAGATTTGTGGAGTTACGTCCGATGCCTCAATGTTGGCATACGCATTGAGGTCAGGGGTGTCGGCATTGATGTCAAGCATCACACCTGCATGGGGAATCCAGGTAGGGATGGCTGCTTTGAGGCCCCATGACACTGGGAGCAGTGAGGCATCGAGGGAGTCTCCACCTGTCTCAAGGCCTTCTGCTATGCAGGCCCTCCCGGAATGTCCATTGTCGGACCCGACCCGAGGCGACAGGATGATTGAACATCGTCCTCATGGACACTGAGGAGCATAGGTTAAGTCCAAGAAGCACCATCACCAATCTCCCACGATACATGGTGCCAGGAGCTCTGGGGCGCCAAGGGATTCGGCACCTGAGAAGCATCAACGCTGGGAGGACTGCTCCCCCTCTATCCAGGAAGTGCCAATGCGTGTGTCTCGAAGCAGCTGAGATCCTGCTCCTTCACTGGCCCCAGCGATTCTGCAATCTGCGCCTCAGCCAATGCCACAGTCTTTCCTGATGGTGGCCATCAATGAGCGCATCCAGGCCTTGCTCTGAGCTTCTGGATGGCCTTATGTAGTGATGTGCATCTGTATCAGGGGTGCTTGCGCCTACCATACCTCCCGCTGTTGCACCACCTGGCCCTCAGCCTATGGTACGGCCGCCAGTGCCGCTTGCGTCACTGGTTTTAACAGTAACCCAGGCCGGCACCCCTTCGACGTCAGTGGAGGAAGCTTCGCTGGGGTCGAGATGAGAGCCAGTTTCTCGAAGCCTTTCTAGAGGACATGGGTCCTTGGCATCGAGGTTGGCCTGGTCTCTGACGTGTCTTAGGGAAGTGCTATCTGTCACCGAAGAGGAGCGCCCATGGGAATCAGAAGAGGATACCAGGTACTTTTCCTCTGACGAGTCCTATGGGATTCCTTCTGAGCCCTCCCCTCCACCTGGGAGGAGACTGCCTCCAGCTGGGAGCCTCTCTTTCACCTCTTTTGTATGAGATGATGCTGTTTCATTCCCTGAAGAAGTGGAGGATAAGCCCAGGGCCAAGATGCTTGAGGTCCTGGACTACACCTCTCCTCCTAAGGAGGAAGTGATGGCTCCTCTCCACGAAGTACTCAAGGCAGTCCTCGTATGGAACTGGGCATCCCCTCTGTCTGTCCCTGTGGTCTCCAAGAAAATTGACACCTAGTATGGGATCCACGGTGAACCTGGGTTTGTGAGGTCCCAGCTACCTCATGATTCCATGGTGGTGGACTCCACTCTCAAGAAAGCCAGGAGTACTATGGACTATGCCTGGTCTCTTCCACCATTGTCTGCTATTTATAGATTGCCATATGGAGAGATTTAAGGGCTTGTGGTCCTTCATAGCATGCATATTTTATAAGTGCAGTAAATATATACAGTGGCACTTGTACTTGTCAGAATGTTCATATGCTTTGAATCACACATAACTGCCAGCTAATTTCTTGTTAGGACCTTAGGTTTGGAGGAGTGCTCGAGGAGAGAATTGTGCTTATGTGCCTGACATTCAAAACCATTTCAATTTGCAAAACATTAGAAAGTGGCTTCCTAATCATCTCCTTTCAGAGTTACAGGTTAACAAAACCTGCTACAAATATGTCTAAGCTGCAAAATAACTTCATATAGATGTATGCAGCAGTGACATAGCTATGGGTGGACCTGAGAGGGCACAGGCCCACCCTGAATGGCACACAAAAAAAGGTCAGTGGCAATCAACTCACTCTGCTCTCTTAAACCCTCAGATCCAGCATTCCCCTCCCTCTCTTACTTACCTTGGCATTTTCACTGGCGAAGTAGCAAAGCACCTCCACTGCCAGGGTCAGCCCCTGAGACATTCCTCTGCCACATCCCGCCCTCAATGATATCATTTTCTGTCTCCTGGATGCAGCAGAGGGATGCCTGTGAGACTGATGTAGCCAATAATGTGCATCACTGCTGTGCTTGCGAAGATGCTGAGGTAGGCTGGGGGCTGACAGACCACAGGCAGAGGGCCAATGCTGATTCTGGGGTCAGAGGGATTGAGATGCAGACAAAGCGGTGGATGGAGGGGGAAAGTTCTGGAAGGCCCACCCAAAACGATAGGTTTGGCTACACCACTGATATGCAGCATTGTTTATACCTTTAAATCCCCTAATAATGTAACTTATTATTTGAATGGCTCTTTAAAATAGCTTTTCTGTTGATCATAGTGCCAAATAGGTGCAATGCATATTTTATTATTATTTGTTACATTTGTATCCCACATTTTCCCACCTATTTGCAAGCTCAATGTGGCTTACATTTTACCGTAAGGCGATCGCCTAGACCCGTATGGAAACAGATACAATTTGATGTTAGGTCGGGTTAAGTTAGTATATTCAGGTTCCTAGGGATAGAAGATAGGAAGTAATATATAATGTCAAGTACAGTTTATGGTTTGCCATGTTGCAGATTGAAGGCATCTAGGTTAGGTCGGTGGGGAATGCTTTTCTGAATAGGTAGGTCTTTAATGATCTCCTGAAGTTTAGATGGTCGTAGATTGATTTCACAGTCTTTGTCAATGTATTCCACAGTTGTGTGCCTATGTAGGAGAAGTTGGATGCATAGGTTGATTTGTATTTGAGACCTTTGCAGCTCAGGGAGTGGAGATTTAGGTAGGTGCGTGATGCTCTAGTTCTATTTCTGGTTGGGAGGTCAATCAGGTCAACCATATATCCTGGGACTTCACCATAGATAATCTTGTGGACCAAGGTGCAGATTTTGAATGTGATGCGTTCCTTGATTGGGAGCCAGTGCAGTTTTTCTCGAAGGGGTTTGGCACTTTTAGGAAAGGTTTATCACTTACCAAGCTCTCTAATACCAGCATAGTTTTAAGTAGCTGGCCTTGAATGTCTATTTCTCACCTAGATGCTAGATGACCTCTACAAACTTATCATCGTATGATATTTTTCTTAAATACTTGTATAATGCTACAGAAATTGGTAACATTATAAAAAAGAGAAAATACATTAAAATAGCATTCACCTGAAAAAAATATGCTATTAATGTTTTTTTATTCAGATAGTTCCCTGATAAACACAATCAATAGGAGAAGCTATGCTCTTAGTGAAAGAGGGGTGTTAGGCACCTCTATTTCAAATCAAAGAACTTAGGGTAACCACAGTCAGTCTAGGCTCCAGACCTGGCCCTTTGACTTTTATCCAGAAATAGTCACAGAGGTTTTAGTGAATAGGAAAAGGTTCAGGTATATTAAGACAGCTCAAATAATGGCCTGCCTATTAATATCTCTGAATCAAATAATAATTCTATTCTCCTTCAGTGGAACAGCGGCCCTGGCTGCAAGAGTCATAATCTTTCCATACACCCTTGGTCTCAAAGGAAACTTTGTTTATATGTTCTAGAAGGCTATATATGCGTCTGTTACTTAGAAAAGTGTATTAACTCCTTGGGGTTAGGCAAGTTAAAATAAAGCCAAATGAATTTTTCCAGAGTCAGTGAGACCATTTTTTTTAAATAATAAAGCTTTAGAAGAATTTTTATTTAAAAGTATATATCCAACATACCAGTGTTTACCAAGAGTTCCTTTTACAAAGCTATGATACTGATTCCCGGTGTGGCAAATGCGACAAAGCCCATTCAATTCCAATGGGCTTCAGTACCACAGCTTTGTAAAAGGAGACCCAAATGCATTAAAGTTAAAGTAAGACTAGATTTTTAACTGTAATGTTAGTTAAGTACTAGTTAACTCGTAGTGTGGTAGAATTTCCATCACTGGAGGCTTTTATCAGTTACACAAACATTAGTTTGTGATAATATATACATAGTAACATATAGTAATATTGTAGATGACAGCAAATAATAACCCATATGGTCCATCTGTTCTGCCCAACAAGATAAACTCATAGCATAAGTATGCATGCGTAGTATCACATCATACCTTATGCAATGAGTTTATCTTGTTGGGCAGAACAGATGGACCATATGGGTTATTATTTGTTGTCATCTACAATATTACTATATGTTACTATGTATATATTATCCCAAACTAATGTTTGTGTAACTGATAAAAGCCTCCAGTGATGGAAATTCTACCACAATACTAGTTAACTAGTACTTAACTAACATGTATGCATACTTGATCTTGATTTATCCTTGCTATTTTCAGTGCACAGACCTTAGAAGTCTGCCTGGCACTGGCCTTGTTTTCCAACTACTGAAGCTGTCATCGTAGCCCCTCTCCAGCCTATCCAAATCTGTCCAGCCACAATCAGGGCACAGACCATAGAAGTCTGCCCAGATCTGGCTTTGCTTCTCAGTTACTGGTGTTGCCATCTAATCACTGCTAAGTTTGTTTGGTTCCATGCCTTCCATATAGGATTCCTTTGTGTTTATCCCACATATAGGTACAGTGGATCCTGTTTGATGGGAGAGAAATAAATAAAATACCTTTTCTACTATTTTTTTAGTGATTCAATGTCTACATTGTAAGAAAGAAAAGGGGATATGGCTCAAGTTTTAGACATGATCCCAAATTAAGAAAGAGCAATCTAAAGGTAGCAGGACACATCCTGTGTTCTGCTATGGTAGATAGGTTTAACATGGCATTGCCATTATATATCATTTTAATGAATACATTTCTTCCTAGATTTTCGATTTTGCCATTTTATTTCTATTTCTGAGCCCATCAGGGAGCTATTCGTGGCAACTATGTCAAAGATAAAGGTATGCAAAATGTTAAAATGTCTTCAGAATCTACAGCCGTGGATTTAGTAGCTGAAGAATCATTGACTCACTTTGCCATGAAGCTTGGAAACTTACAGATTAGGCAGTGATTCACCTTGATAATTATTTTCTTCAAAGAGTTTCTAGTTTATGCATATAACCAGCTTATTCACATGCCAAGTAATTTTCTGAACAGGAAAGAATGACAGTTATAATGGCACAAGCAAAATGAATGAATTTGGACAGTTGTGTTTTAGTAAATTGTCCTCAGGTTTCCTGCAAAACATTTGCAATGGAAATATTCAAATTTGTGATGATAAACCACTTGGATATGGGGTTTACTCATCTTTCTAAACCACTGCAGCATTCACCACAAGTTGCAGTTTTATCTTTGTGGTTCTTTTGCAGTAAACCTGAGTGAAATCTATTTTATTTCCTTTGTAGAATATGTTGTTTCAACCTATTCAGAGAACTGCCATGGGTGAAAAAGAGCTTTGTTATTATGCATAAGCTTGAAAATTGTTGAAGATAAAAATGCTAATTTCTTCCTTTGAAGTGTATAGTTGTATATTTTAATGTTCTACATAGAGAGAAGAACATTTCTACATATAGCTTTTTTTTTTTTAGAAGGATTTTGTTTCAGGTTTAGAACTTCTTTCAGGTACTTCTCATCCTCTAGAGCAGGGGTTCTCATCCCAGTCCCCAGGACACACCTAGCCAGTCAGGTTTTCAGGATACCCATAATGAATAAGCATGAGATGGATTTGCATACATTATATGCAAATATATATCATTGAGAACCCGTGCTCTAGAGTCTAACATGTATATCATTGCTTTCATCACAGCTGTTTCAAACATAAAATATAAATCAATAAGCAATTCTTTTCACATAGTCATAAGAGTTTACATGGATTGTCTGATTAAGCATTTTCCAGTGTAAAAAGTCACTTTGCATGTGTGGCATCACAGAAGTTTGGAACTGGAATCCAGAAGATTAGCAGCCATGTATGCGGTATTACCTTTTAAAAAATGTATTTAATTCTGATTTACAAACTAAAATATATACAAGACTAAGTAGTTAAGGAAAATAAAAGAATGGTAAACAAGAAATAAGACCTGGAGAGGGCGAAATGGAGCCAAAGAGTAGGGTGGTAGATCTCATTCAGAGTTATCATAGTCCTTCTTTGTGTTTCTAATCCCACTTACAGCTGAAGTTGTGTAAAGACTTCAGTTTGTGGAATCACCTTTTTAAAAGACTGTGTGCATATATATAAATATAAAGATTACCTGTGTTTTTCAGCGCTGGTCAAAAAAATTGTGCCAGTATTGTATTAACCAGAAGTCAACCATCTCATAAGAACATAAGCATTGCCATACTGGGACAGTCCGAAGGTCCATCAAGGCCAGCATCCCATTTCCAATAGTGGCCAATTCAGGTCACAAGTACCTGGCAAGATCCCAAAACAGTACAATACATTTTATGCTGCTTATCCTAGAAATAAGCAGTGGATTTTCCCCAAGTCCATCTTAGTTTATGGACTTCTCTTTTAGGAAGTTATCCAAACCTTTTTTAAACCCCGCTAAGTTAACTGCTGTTACCGCATTCTCTGGCACTGAATTCCAGAATTTAATTACACGCTGAGTGAAGAAATATTTTCTCCAATTTCTTTTAAATTTACTACTTTGTAGCTTCATTGCATGCCCCCTATTCCTAGTATTTTTGGAAAGAGTAAAGAAATGATTCACGTCTACCTGTTCCACTCCGCTCATTATTTTATAGACCTGTATCTTATCTCCCCTCAGCTGTCTTTTCTCCATTTATCTATATCTTTTCTTACCCTGCAAACCTGGTTATTTAGGTCCATAGAATTGATAATATAGGCTGTGTACATATTAAATAATGATTTAACCTAGAACTCTCGCATGTTATGCTTATGCTTGCGGTTCTGTTGATGAAGAAGAAATAGTAAATATCAGCAATGGGTAGTTTAGGCATAATTGTAGAGGACATAGGAAGGTCATTATTCCATGAAGGCACTGTTATTTCATGGCAGCTAATGGGGTCTACCATCAACAAACAACGAGACAGATGCTAATCACCAGCAAGGGAAACAAGATTGAAAGCAAGAAACAAGAGATTCCAATAGGAGGCGTTCCAAAGGTTTATTAATGAAAATACACCTGATATGACCACATTTTGCCTAAATAGACTGCACCAGGGTTCAGTGAATGTTGTAAGACACAATATCATTGTGACAAAAGTCTTCAGACACAGTGAATGTATAAGTAACCACTAAGTCATTATCAGATAACTGTCTTGCATCAGGAGCAAAACACACTGCCACTGAATTTGTCATTGCCTGTGTCTGAAAACCACTGTTCCTTCTAAGCTGAGTGAGTCCTCCACCTATAGTCCTGCCAGTTGGGGATGCTGTTTCACTTTCACATTTTCAATAATGAAGTATAGGCAAGTTCTAAAGGACTCCGGGGAACCTGCCTGTTCCTAGCAATTGAAAACACAATATTGAGGCACACCCCCCACCCCCCCACTGGAAGCAGTGCAGTTGGATGACTCCTGCTTAGCTTAGAGGGAACAGAGCTGAAACCGTTATCAAACTATTGTGCCTTAAAACATCCACTGACCCTTGATGCAGCCTATTTAGGTGAAACGTGGCCTTGTCAGATATGTTTTTATAATTTTATAATACCCCTTTACATGTGTAAAACAGGGATTTATGCACAAAAGAATTTATCAAATTACCCCCAATAAGTATTACCATTCCCTTGGGGTATGAAAGAATGCTGACTGGGTGTTCAGCATAAGACAAAATCCCAAAGTACAGTGAATCAACAGGTTCTTAACATAGGAAAGTTCTGGAGGCCCTTGTTCCATGTAAGCCAGGAATATACCCTGGCCTCAGTATTTCCACTCCTGTGGTTAGTAGTCAGTAAACCTGAGGTTTTCAACCCAGTCCTTGAGAAATACCCAGCCAGTCCGGGGTTTTCAGGATATTCTCATTGAACCTTTACATAAACCCTTAAATCCAAGGTTAGAAGTCAGAACTTTATATAATACCAATGGGAATTAAACACAAAAAGAGGTAAACTCAACACAAAAAACCATACACCACAGTATCTAAACAAAATACCAAAAATCATACATTAAAGAAAGCCAACTCCTGTCTCTCACCCCTACTTAAAAAAAAGCCCTATTGGACCCCAGACTCTCAAATATCCCCCAACACTCCCCATTGCACCCTCCCACACCCCTGACATCTCCTACTAACTTTTTGGCCCCCTTCCCAGCTCTACAAAAGTCCATGATGGTCCATGGCTCATTTCCAGCCCTTACTCACTAGATCTCCCTGGTGGCCCAAGTGGCCCCCTTCTAATTGCTTACCCCTTACCCCATTCCCACAAAAACTATGTTGGGACCCACGTAGACCCTATTGACATCACACCCACACCCTTACCTACCTTCAACTTTTCGAGGCAGGAGTGATGTCCACATTTTCCTACTTCTGTGCCCTGAACCTGCAAGGTACTTTGAGACACATCATGTGAACCATCTTTCAAGATGATAACATGGAATCAGGAGCAACTGGGTATCACTCATGCCTCACAACAATGGAATTAGATGAGAGGAGTCCTAGGTTATCAGTAAAATCCATTTGGGCCCCCAGTGTTTTTTATGGCAGAAGGAAGAGGGGACATGGAGGGTGAGGGGCCTGGAGGCCAAGGCCAACAGGTCAACATGGATATTTGCAGGGTCGAGAGGTGTGGAATATTGAGAGGAGGGATCAGGGAGTTGGGGTGAGCAATGGCGGGCGGATGAAAGGAGGGGCCCATTTGGGCCACCAGAGATCTTGTGTATTCTGAACTGGTGTTATATGTTACCTAAGATAACCCTATAGTACAGTGGTTTTACTCAAGATTTTCCTGTGCCAGAGGTCTTTATGCCTCAAGAGTAAGACTTGTGCAGGAAAATCTAAGGTAAAGCGCTGTGCTAAAGCATGGTAGTGTTTAGGGATGGGAAAGGGAAATGGGACTTGATATACCGCCTTTCTGAGATTTTTGCAACTACATTCAAAGCGGTTTACATATATTAAGGTACTTATTTTGTACCAGGGGCAATAGAGGGTTAAGTGATTTACCCAGAGTCACAGGAAGCTGCAGTGGGAATCAAACTCAGTTCCCCAGGATCAAAGTCCACTGCACTAACCACTAACCACTGTATCAATCCCTATGTGTGGCTCACTACTGAATATTAACTCTTCTCTGTGACTGTCAGCTCCCAAATTTGTAGCTGTTGCATTTTGTATCTCAAAAAAAAAAAAAAAGAAAGGGGTAGGCATACCTTATCATAGACCTGTTGTGGAGATGCAGAGGATCATTTAAAGGTTAAAACAGCTGGCTCTGACCTCTGTTTCAGGTGTAGCTTATGATGTCATGAAACTGCCCCTTGCTGATATAAAAGCTAGTTGCCTGACATGTTGGAGTGGATATGTACGTGAATCAATTTTATGCATACTTTTATCACACATTAGATTGAACAATGTTCCCAAAAGTTATCTTCTCAATATTTTATTCAGGAACCTTTGAGATGTTATTTTAACAACATAAACAGCAAAAATAGGATCAGGGTCATATATGCTGTGCAAAACGTGTTGCACATTTCCATGTTAAATTGTGACCACACTAGTGAGGGCATTGTAATAGTGGAACTGTTAAGCATTTTAGAAGATTATATGCTAGAGGTCTTGCTCTTTAGAATTCTAACTAGCACTCTAAACTTTGGCATAAAAATCCATCTCTGTTTTATTAATTGGATGAAAGTTAATTGATGCCATCAAAATTTTTAATAGATAAGTGAGATGCAAAATCCCTTTACAGAAGTAAGGTTGACCCTTTCCCAATGTGTCATGTTAACCTTATTAACTAATTACTGTCGTATGCCTCCCTCTCTCATTGGTATCCATTTGATTTCATGATGTCTATAATTTTTAGCTGTAATGTTCTACTTCAGATATGCTGCACTATTTCCCATCCCCCAACTTTCTTTACTATCAGCCTCATGAAGGAATTTCTAGCTGATGACAGACTCTGATGGGGCCTCCTGTTGCTAGGGCAACTCAGGTACCTGGTATAACTTGTTACAAATGTAATTTACTGAGAAGAGGTGTGGAAAGGACACCAATTGCAAGCCTCCAGCACATATGAAAGACCCAATTACAAGTCTCCAGCACATATGCAGCACCTATGATTGGTCCAGGGTAGAGGAGAAGTGAATGCTCACTACAGGCCTATAAAAGAACGCTGCAGACAAAGAATCTCTGAAAACCTAGCCGTGCTGGTAAGAGAGTTTTATACCTTTCCCATGGCCTATTTTTCCCAAAGAGGGGGGGGGGGGACTCCCCCCCCCCCCCCCGTACAAACTAATTTTCTATAGCTAAGAATCTTTCTTTCTTTCATTCATTTTTTTCTTTCTTGCCTATTGTTAGACTCTGTTCTGTAAAACTACTAATGCCAAGAGCCAATAGTATTTCTTGTGCAGTTGCTAGTGAAAAGTAAATATTCCTTTTCTTCTTCTAACTTAGCCTGGGTTTTTTTTTTTTAATAAGAATAGCAACCAAATGCAGCCTAGTACAATGACAACTGATTCTTTCCTAGC
Organism: Microcaecilia unicolor; assembly: GCF_901765095.1. Classification (NCBI taxonomy): domain Eukaryota; kingdom Metazoa; phylum Chordata; class Amphibia; order Gymnophiona; family Siphonopidae; genus Microcaecilia; species Microcaecilia unicolor. The sequence continues at coordinate 116,775,666 of NC_044035.1, forward strand.
AGTCACTTGGGAAAATATCCAAATTTCTTATAGAATGTGTCATTTTCATATCTGGCAGATATTACTGACAAACATTGCAAATCCACATCTACAGTTGGTGTCCCCTTAACTGGCACAGCATGATGTCATGACATCATCTGACAGCATTTCCATCTTATTGGATTCTTTCATTTAGACCCTTCTGGTTTGATACTGATTTCTTCCCTAACAGCAAATTTTAATCTATCTATCAACATCATGGTCTTCCTTAACTACTTTTAAGATCAATCACCTTTGTCTCAAGGGACTCATTTTCACATGGACTTGAGCTGGTTATACTTCATGCACACGCATGCCACCTGCCCACAGGGTGAATGATTTTAGTGCAGTAAACTGAACAGCTCCTACGCTTAGTGTTGGATTTATATTTAAATATGTGGATAGCCATATCCCCCCTCCCACACACATTCCCACAAGAGGGTGCAGTACTGCAGCTAGTGAAGTAAACAAATGAATCTCACAGCAGGATGATAGCACATGAGAACTTCCCTATTCTGTCTATTCGTAAATCCACCCTTGTCCACATGGCTGCTGGGTTTATTCCTCCAGCTATAAAGAGTTTAAAGGGTTTGTTTAAATTTATAGGATGAGACATATCCTATATAATAACTCTCACCTCCAACGTTCTATGCTTGGGACCGTGGCTCCCTGGCTGCAGGTGGACTGCGAGGCAGACACGCACAGACGTCAATGACGTCAAAACAGCTGATTCCAAGGCAAGGCTACTGCCTCGGAATCAGCTGTCACCCCCCGCGCTACGGCCCCCTCGAAACCCATCCCCTTCCTGAACCTGTCGATCCCCCCCACCGAAACGCCGAAAACCGCACCCCCCGCCGCTGTTGTGCACTACCTGTGCTGACAGCCGAAGTGTTGTTCTGCCCTTCGGGTGGGTTCCTCAATCATCTTCTCAGAAAGTTTAACTCCGTGCGTCTGACGTCAGACGCATGCGTGCGTCTGATGTCAGACACGTGCAGAGGAACGTCCCGACAAGATGATTGAAGAACCAACGGGAAGGAAAGAACAACACTTCGGCTGTAAGAACAGGTAGCACAGCAACGGCAGCAGCGGCGGCGGGGGGCAGTTTTCGCCGGAACGGGGGGGGAACGACAGATTTGCGGAAGGGAGGGTTCAAGGGGGCCGTAGCACAGAGGGGGGGGGGGGAATTGCCTGCCTAAGGCCCGTTTCCTTGCCTACAGAAACAGGCCTTTTTTACTAGTTTAGTAATAAAATGCATTAGCACAGTATATATTTTGGTTATTTTTCCACCAATTATCTATTAAGATAATAATATTCACAATCGCAAGAATAAAAGGAATTAAGTATATTTATTGGATTACATTAACCTGCATTACCAGGTTTAAGAACATATGTAAAGAACAGACCATATATTTAGCTTCAAAATGAGTTTATTTATAATACAGTTTTCAGTAATTAATGTTGCAAAAGGTAGTCTTAAGGATCTTTACAGAGAATTTGTGCTTTAGAACAAAGCAAGGTAATAGGTCTAGATCAAAGGTTAACTTACAAAAGTCCTTGTTGTAGAAGCTGTGTGATGAGCAGCATGGTCACAGGAGGGATCCTCACAGCAGGGAGATGAGCTGCAGGTCCCCAGAGCAGCAGACCCCCAAAGAGAAAGCGAGCTGGGCTGTTTTCAGGCTTTTATAATGTTCCCTGAGTTCTGGGTGTTGTAGTTTGCAGAGGATCTTGGGTATTGTAGTCTGCAGAGAAACATGGCCACATGCCTTCAGCCCTTTGTCTTCACATGTGCTGAAGTCTTGTCTGAGGGGGGGGGGGGGGGGGGGGGGAGCACTGAGTCCTCTGTGGCAAATGGTTTATGGCTTCCTGTTTATTCTTTCATTCTGAGTCAATAGCTTCCCAGACCCTCTGACTGCAGTTTTCTTTTGATCTCTGCAGATGTCTTGGTGAGCCTTCAAGTACCCACCTAGTCATGCTTTTGTTATCAGTCCTTCAGGTGGGAGGAGAAGGAAGTTTTATATCTCTTTGGAGCAGTGCCCTTTTGTCTCTGCTAAGTGTTCCCAAAGGGAGGGGGAAGAGGGATTTGGAGTTCAGATCAGTTTCCCTGTTGCAGTTTCAATAAGTCTTTTAAATCAATAATTCTGCTACACATTTAATTCTGACAATTAACTTATACCATAACAGCTTGACAGGTTCGGGCTGTCAAAAAAAAAAAGCCCAGATCTGTCAAACATTCCAAGAGGCTAGAGGTCGAGTGGACCCCTGCCCCCCCCCCCAAAGGCAAGGCTCTGGTGGCCCCACATCCCCCCTATCACCCTCCCAACAGAAGAAAGTGGACCTCCATCCCATCCATGGTAGTCTACCACACCTCCCTGGTGGTCTAGTGGCCACAAACCCTCCCAAACCTTTAAATGCCGGAGGAGGGAGTAGCACTCCCTCCTCCTTTCAGTGCCGCCTCCTGGGATGCGCTGGACAGGACTTCCATACCATATAAAGGAGTTTCTCCCTTATATACTACTACTACTACTTAACATTTCTAGAGCGCTACTATGGTTACGCAGTGCTGTACAAAATAAACAAAGAAGGACGGTCCCTGCTCAAATGAGCTTACAATCTAAAGAACGAAATGTCAAGTTGGGCAGTCTAGATTTCCTGGGTAGAGGTGTAGAGGTTAGGTGCCGAAGGCGACATTGAAGAGGTGGGCTTTAAGCAGAGATTTGAAGATGGGGAGGGAGGGGGCCTGATGTATGGGCTCGGGGAGTTGGTATGGAAGCTCTGCCCAGCCTATCCCAGAATTCACTGGGCAGGACAGGCACTGCCATTTTGGAGTTGGCATTGGAAGGAGGAGGGAGTGCTACGTCCTCCTCCGGCATCTGAAGGTACAAGGGAAGGGTTTGGGGCCGCTAGAACACCAGGGGAGGGGCATGCTAGACCACCATGTTGGTGTCTGGGTGGGGGTGTGGGTTTGGGGGGGCACTAGGCCACTAGAGCTTTGCCTTTGGGGGGGGGTCCGGAGGTCCATTGCAATTTAGAGATGCTCATCAGTGCTGTATCAATGGCAGATATATTGAGTTCTCTAGCAGCACAAGTGTTTAGATTCTCAATACAGCTGCAGCTTAAGATGCATACTTCAGCTTGCCTATATTTTTATTTATTGAAAGTGCAAGTGTTTGGTACAGACCGCTAATGCAGGCCCTGTGGCCGAAACACAATTTGTATCGAGTCTTTGCTACCCACCAATAAAATTTCTGCACCACACCTCTTGCTTTGGGACTGTTTTGTCGCCTTTGCTGTTGTTGCTTCTGGTTTGACTATATAACACATCTTCTCACATGACATTGCATACCTATGTACCTGCATGTTAAATATAAGAGATGCATGCTAAATATAACAGATGTATTCTGGTTTTTCAAGTCTTGTGAATAGTTTTTTTTTATTCCTGTCCGTGATCAGTTTTATGCTTGCTGAATTTCCAATTCATATCATTCTTGCAACAAGGGTTGTCAGATGTGCCCTGATTTAAAGTTGTTATTAGATGCTGGGCCTGCTGTTTGGAATTCCCTTCTGTTGCTATTATGACTTGAGTCAGATTTGGCATCTTTATGAAATGAATGTGTCTTAAAATAGAATTGTATTAATTAAGTTACTTTACTGTGCAATTATACCATCCTGTTGGTTTTATTTGAATGTTCTGGGTTTTATGTTGTTTAAAATTTCTGAGATGGTTATGTACTCTGCATAGCACTTTGGATTTGTAGATTAAAATTCTTAAATAATTACTTTCCTTCCATCCTTTATCCCATCACATTTTCCATACCCTCCTCCGAATAAAGAAGATACCAGCGTTCCATTCCTTTTCCTCACCTCAGTAAAGAAAATAATTTGGAACTGTGAGATCACCCATCCCCCACCCACCCCACCAACCCGCTTTAAAAAAAATTCCTTCAGGATGCCCCTCAGAAAATCCCTCTGATGAGCTAGGACTCAGATGTATCTCCTCCTGGCTTGACAACTAATGGTGTTTCTAGAACATTTCTGGATGCTAAACAAGATAAGCCTGAATCCATCTCCCAGTGTGGATGGTGTCACGCCATTCCCCAGGGATTGTAGAAGTGAGCCCTTGAATAACCACTGAGTGGTGGTTGACAAGCCAGGAATTCTTCACATGCACTGACTGCTGTTCCCCTTGGGTTGAGCCCTTAGGTACAGGTGGCCAGCAGGCCTTGGATCTAGATCGAGCGTCCGGGATGTCAAGGATGTCAGGAGGTAATACAGTCCCAGGCTCAGTGTAGGGGAACAGAGGCGCCCAGGCAGAGGTCAGGTCAAGCAGCAAGCAGGCGAAAAGTTGGTGTCCAGTCAGAGGTCAGGTCAGACAGCAGGCAGGAACAGGGTCAGAGTCCGGACAGAGGTTAAGTGAGGCAGCAGGTAGAAGCAGGGTCTAAGTCTAGCTAGAGGTCAGGCAGTGGGCAGAGCAGAGACAGTATCCAGGCAGAGGTCAGGTCAGGCATTGGGCAGGAACAGGATCTGAGTCCAGGCAGAGGTCAGATCAGGTGAAACAGAGTCCCAGCACAGAAGGCAGATCTACAGTGAAGACCAATACTGAGCTGAGACCAGCGCGAGGAACGATCAAGTAGGGGAAGGCATCTGATGTCAGAGCTCTGTCCAGCCCCACCCCGAGAGACTCAGCATGGCATGCCCCCTTCCCATGAGCTCAATGAGGAGGAGCGCCGTGGTCAAGGTCCCACACCAGCAGAGAGTGGGACAGAGAGAGACACCCCTGGCAAACCACTCAGAGCCCCCAGTGCTGCAGAGCCTGTCCGCGTCAAAAGCCGGCAGGAGACCGTGGCGGTCACAACAGAAGTCAATACCACAGGGTAGCAATCAGAGTAGTGGTGCACAGCAGAAGCATTGGGGTGACGATCAGAGCAGCGGTGTACGGCGGTATGTGACAGATGGGGGAATTTCAGAAAGCTTCTTGTGGGAAGATTGATTGGGAAAGAGCTATTAAGGATATAGGCTTGCGTTAGTAGCATTTAGATTTGGCCAGCCAAGTCAGGCAGCTAGGGCTAGATTCTATATATGGCGCCTGAAAGATCCACGCAGAAAAAATATACCAAGGTGTATTCTCTAAAGTAAGCCTAAATTTTATGGAATAGGCTTAAATATACATTAGGTATATAGAATATGCCGAGCGTCTCTCCATGTGACCAAATTTCGCTGTGGCCATTTACGCCACATTTTACTCAGCGTAAATCCCAATACTTAAACAACGCTCATAGATTTTAGAAATGCCCATGGCCACACCCTTTTTCAGCTATGTGACTTAGAATTTACACACACCACGTTACAGAATACGCTTAGTGAGTTCTGCGCCTAAATCTTAATGCCAGTTAGTGTTGGTAATTGCTTGTTAACATCCAATTGACAGCACTGATTAGCTAGTTAACCAACTAAGTATGCACCTTGTTATAGAGTACACTTTGATTTCGGCACAGAAATTATTGCACAGTATATAGAATTCGACAGCTAATGCTGAAATTCTGTACTCCTTTTTTATCTCCCTCCTCCTGTTCTTACACCCCAGTGGACCTGCCCAGAATTTGAAGGGCTAAAAGGGGCATTGTAAAAAAAAAATTAAAGTCTAAATCCACCCCCCCCAATCCTGCTCATAATGTACAACCCCCCCCCCCCCCCCCCCCCGTCCTGCTCACAGCTATAATCAAACATTAAAAAGTCTAGATTTTCTCTTTGATTATGGTTGTGAGATAGACATTTTTGTACTGAAAACATCCAAAATGAATAGCCATTTCCAAAGTGAAACATCCAACTTTTGAATGACAAAAAAAATAGGCACATGAACATCTGTCTGGCATTATTTTCAAAATTATGGCCACACAAACATCCCTGCAGTGCAGAGGAGTAGCCTAGTGGTTAATGCAATGAACTGTAAACCAAGGGGCACAGGTTCAAACCCCACTATAACATTTATTTTGTAAATGTGATCCTTTCAGGACCTGAAAAATACCTTCTATACCTGAGTGTACATCACTTTAATAGCCTTTAGTCTTACAGGTGTCTTATATATGTAGGTACAGTAGGTATTTTTCTGTTTCTGGAAGGCTCAATATTATTAAAAAAAGAAAAAGATTTGAAGTGGAACTTGAACCTGGGTCCCTTGGTTTACAATCTACTGCGCTAAGGACTTCTTTTACAAATCCACGCTAGCGATTCCCGTGTGACAAATAAGAGGAAGCCCATAGGAATTGAATGGGCTTCCTTTAATTTGCTGCGCCAAGAATCGGTAGCGCGGCTTTGTAAAAGAGGCCGTAAGCCACTAGGCTGCCCCTGTGACCTGCTTGCAGCATTGTTCATAATGGCCATAATACCTGCAGCTGACTTGGAGCCTGGTTTTCCTTTCTAGTTTCTCTTTCAGGGGAGAGGGAGGTGGGGCAGTAACCTGTGGGGATTAAGGAAGGCTCATACCTTAATCCCTCCAGTGGTCATTCAACATTTTGTAACTTGGACATGATTGAAACAGGTCTAGGTAAAAACATACTTTTTAGACATGGACATTTCTTCCCATTTGCAAATCCTTGTTGGATGGCCTATTTTTGGCATTTTAAGACATCCGTTTTCAAAATGAGCACTGAAATATATCCACCTAATGAAACTTTGGTGGTTAAATGTAGCCATTCACCTAAGTCAGTTTTCAAAGGTTTTGATCGAGCTGATCAAGTTCTTACTTTTCTGCTAAGATCTCTTTGAAAATGTACCTTCTAGTCTTTGTTCTAGGTTTAAAGTTGATATATTGATTTTTATCATAGATCCAAAGTGATTTACAGAAAAAACTTTATATATAAAAACCTACCACGCCATCCCCCAATCCTTCCTAAAGTAGGGGTCTTTTCCTGCTCTCTCACCTTTGCTGGTCAAGACCCCTACACTAACTCCTGCCTTCTTTTATCCATCATTATCAAACCACAGAATAACAACTCAAAATAATAACAACAACATAAAAAATAAATATGAAACCTTACCATGCTCATCTCCACTCAGCCCCAACCTCCCAAAGTCAAACTTTAGACACTCTAGTGACTTGGGTAAGCAACACTGATGAGATTACTTTCTCTTATGCTAAATTGCTTGCTTTTTGTTTAAAGTTTAATCCAACTGGTTTGTTGAATTGGAGTATGTAGATTCAGAAGGTTCCATATTGCTATTGCTTATACCTTTAATAAGGATTTAAGATACATGGAGGAACCTATGGAACTTGTAAGTCTAAGTGCTTTGCAAATGACCCTCTTTGTGTATTACTTTGGTGGTGAGTACATCAAAACTCAAATCTTAGATATACAGCTGTGAAACATACGAGAGTACTATTTTTTTTTTTTTGTAGTGTTCTTTTCTTTTATAGAGGTAGCAGTAAAGGAAACACTAATCATGGCTGGCAATTGTATTAATAGTACAGATCAGTTGTTCATTGGTTCATTCAACCAGAGAAAGGCCAATTGTAAATGATCTCGCAGCATATTATATCCAAATGTAGCTACATTGTAGTTTCCAGGTGTCTAAAATGAGGACTTTATTCTAGATTCACTAACACACTTCAGGCTTGATTTATTAAGGGTTTTTCCCTTAAGCACAAAATAGGAGAAAACCTTTGCTACCTCAAGCCCTTCATTTCATCAGATTTTACCACTGGTCACTCAGCTCCCTAATTAACTTGTGCTGCATATAGATCTTTTCTTTCACTTCTTTTTTCTTTCAATCCTTCTAATGAGCTCAGAGTTACACCAAAAGGAACAATGCAATTTACGAGAAGAATTAATTTAGAAAGTTGGGAATAGAACTGATAAGGGAAAATGAGGGAGAAACAGAGTATTCTGTCTTGTAAATGGTCTTGCTCTAGTAGAACAGGGAACCCATTTATTCAAGAAGAGGAGAGCTGCTAATGAAATAGATCATGGACATAGCTATTACAGTAATGAATTTTAACACTCACTTTGTTATGTGATATTTTATTTATGAGTCCCTTGATCATTCAGATAAAGATGAGATGTTCATAGTACTAGATTATGTCTTGTTTTTATAAACATATTCAGTAGTTTAATAAACAATTTATTTTTCTTCTTAAAATCAGCAAAATTTATATGTGATTATCTTAAGGTTAATGAAGTCTAACATTAAGGAAATATTACCTTATATTAGTAGAGCCTTCTGTGCAAGAGTTGCAATGGCTTAATGCTTTATTCTGTGACGGAGAAGTAGTTACACAATACATTCTTAATAGCATTAATCCTATTTTTTCAAGCTTTACCGATTCATTGGAAATTATATATTGACAATTATACAGTTTATTGTCTTGAAAATACACACTAAGGGGTAATTTTATTAAGGGTAAGGTAAGGTTAAAGCATTTGATATACCAGCTTCTGTGGTACAGCCAAAGCGATTAACATATTATATACAGGTACTTTCACTTAGTGAACACGCAGTCTAAAATGGTGCACTAACGGATTAGGGGGTATATTTACTAAAGTATGGGGGTGGGAAATGCTAGACCACCAGGGCTAGCCTTCAGGGGAGGGGTCAGGTTGGCGTGGTTGGCACCTGGCAAGGGTCCCACTGGACCACCAGGGTATTATGTATTTGCAGGGAGGGTTTATGTGTTTGGAGGATGTGTGGTTTTGGTGTTCACCGGACCTACAGGCCCTTGTGTTTGTGAGATGGGGGCCTGGAGGTGCATTCTGAAGGGTCTCGCTGTTCCTTCCCAATGCCCTTGCAAACCCTAATGCCCACTCTGAGCTGGCATAGCGTATACCGCAGGAGCAGCACCCTTGTTTGGTATGCTGCCTGCTGAGCATTGGGAAGGACTAGTGATGACCCTGTTTAGCATGTATTTGAATCCAATTAGCATTCAGAGCCTGTGAGCTTCTTGTTTCATGCGCCCACTAGCTCTGAACATCCCATGGGAGCAAATGTGGGCGCTAGTCCCGCGCTAATGACCTCTAGCCCCCTCATTTGCTTCTGAGCATCTGCCTATCAGTGCTTTGAAAATGAGCCCCTTAACCTTCTATTGCTTCAGGTACTGACCTGGATTATAGGCTCTCTGAGGACTGGGAAATTTCTTCATCCACAGTTGAAAAGGTAGGAGCCAATTCAAAAAACTATGTGTTAAATGCTGTTTGCTAGTGATATGCAAATACCTGGCATTAGCTTGTGTAATTTACCTCTACCTCCCAACCACCCAAATTAAACAGCTGCATGTTGTTCCCATTACTAATTCCTCTGCAAGATTTTTTTTTTATTGATGAAATCTTAAAATCATGATACCATCACCCTTATATCTATGTATTCTACTTTAGCAATCTTTTGTCAACATATTCAGTTACTTTAAATGCTATTTTAATATTTTAGATGTGAAGTGAGTAAACAGTCTTAGGAAATGTAGAAAGTTTAGAAGCAACTGGAAGGCAGGTTGTATTTTCCAGGTTAATTCAGCTGATGAAAAGCTGCTGTATGTGGTGTGTCATATATCAAAGGCAGGGCATCAGTAATCTTTGCTCAAGGGCACAGGTAACAGACAGATAGACATGTGAATGAGATGGAAAAAAGCAACTCATCCTTTTTTGCTAACACCAGGAAGGAGATAAAAGATTTATGAGTCATCTTGGACCACATACCAGCAAACATCGTATTTTTCACATGTTCCAAAAAATTGGTAGTAGAAGGCAATCTGGTTGTCACAATGTCCATCAGGTATGTTAGGAAAAAATTGGGTCCTTTGGGCTTTTTGACTGTGCATGCAACTGTTTTTTGATAGATGTATTCTATTTCTTTTACAGAACAGAAAAAAAGAAAACTTAATGATCTAATAACTTATTGTTCTTTTAAAAAATTATTTAAGCATTTTGATTGTACACAGGGTATATACTGAATACTACATTTAAATAAATGTATACAAAGAGTATGTTTACAACACTGATGAGAAATCAACATTTTTTTTATTTGTATAAAAGATAGGAACACTCCCTGACCCGCACACATAAAGTATCCCAGATATTTACATCCCCCAGCTTCCCAGAGCTGAAAAACTGAGCTGCCCATACTTGCCAGAGTTCCTTCTCACAACTTCTGGCCCAGTAGCATCCCTCTTTCTCAGCCTGTCAACCCAGCAGCAGTACCTACTAAATTTTCCCACTGAAGCAGCCCCACCCAAAAGCTGCAGTTTCTCATCACCACCACTCCACAAAATACTATCTCACTTTGGACCAGAATGCTATTATCAAAAGATCTTATTCTCTGGCAACACTGCTTTCCTTAGCCTACAATGGCTGCCAATGGAACCACTTTCTTGATGGCATAGGATGATTTCACTGCTTCTAGTTTATCAGCACAGGATGACATTTTTTCTCTTCCTTCTTCTCTTTATAAGTTCCTGGTCCATCTCAACGTAGAGCACTATGTACAGTTCTCAAAAAGGATATAGTGAAAATAGAAAACATACAGAGAAGGGATGGAACTACGTCCTTTTAAAGAGACACTAGACAGATTAAGGTTTTTCAACTTGGAGAAAAGATGAGTAGAGTAGGATGGTTAAATAGGGAACAGTTGTTTAACCTTTCGAATATCACAAATGCAAGAGGACACTCAATAAAACTGACCAGAAGATTGAAAACAGATCATATAATTTTTTTATTCTTATTTTATTTTTTTCCTCAGCGCATTATTAATCTGTGAAATCTGTTAGAGAATGTGGTCAAGGCAACCAAGATAGTGGAATTCAAAAGAGGTTTAGGCAAGTACCTGGGAGAAAAGTCCATAAAAATGTTTAGCCAGGTAGACTTGGGAGAGCCATTGTTCATCCATGGACATATAAACTATGAGAAATAGATCTACTTTTTGGGATCTGCTAGGTACTTGCAACCCTGATTGGCCACTGTCAGAGACAAGATGTTGGGCTTTTGATGGACCTTGGTCTGACTAAGCATAGCTTTCTTATGTTCTTATATTCTCCAGCCCTCCCGTGGGCCTGTTACTTTTCCTCTTCAACTGGCATGGACCCCCTGATACCACCTCCATTTTTGGCCCACATTGACTGACATGCTTTCTTTTTATCACTGGCACATGTGGCAAACATTTTCATCTTTGGCTCACATAGGCCACTGAAAATATTTGCTGACATGTACAAAAGAGAAAGGATTACAAACCAGAAGCCATCAAGAAAAGAATAGAAAGAAAAATGGCAAGAGAATCAATCACACTAGTGGTCTGCAAGATTTGCCAGTGACACATGGGGTTTGCGCTGATAAACACAAGTATATTAGAAACCACTGCAAAAGCAATAAGTAGAACATATACAAATAGTAAACATTTTTACTGGCATCTATATGGCATCTATAACATACATTCAAGATGCTAATTTGCATTCAAGTTCTAAATAAACAACATATGCAAAGCGCATCAAGTGTTTACTTGCAATGGTTTGTTACTACCTATGTATGTTTGCATTAGCTGAGTGTTAGAACAGCAATCAAATATTTGTTTATTTTATATAATCTTCTCTCTTCTAGTAGATCATATTTTGGATTCTGTTAGGATCAAGGATTTGCAAAGATTTATTGTACTTTGCAAAAACCAAGAGTGGTATGAATTCCTATATATATGTATAATGAATTATTTACCGCCTTTTTGAAGGAATTCACTTATATATATATATATATATATATATATATATATATATATATATATATATATATATATATGTATATATATTTACCACCTTTTTGAAGGATTTCACTCAAGGCGGTGTGCAGTAAGAATAGATAAAACATGAGCAATAGGTAATTACAGCAGTAAAAATATTCAAATAACAGTACAAAGTATGGCATGGTATACTACTTACAATGTCAACACAATACATAATAGAACATTTTAATTGACAGTGAAGGGTAAAGCAAAAATGTAAGAGAGTAAAAAGAGTTAGAAAGTGAGGTGACTGATTTAAAGAAAGTTGCATATGAGGTCAGAGAGATGATTAAATATTATCTCAGCTAGGGTAGGAGTGGATAAGCATGGCCTGCTGTAGTATATACAGCCCGAGTCACTCCTTGGTGTGTGAGTGAGACTAACAAGTTAGTTATTTCTTCCATTAAAGGCCTGGTTGAAGAGTCAAGCTTTCACCTGCTTCCTGCAGTAAAGATAGTCTTGTGTTAAGCGCAGCCTTTCAGGCCAGATTGTGGGGGCTACTCCAGAGAAGGCTCACTTGTGGGTATCATATTGTGTAATGTCTTTTGGAGAGGGTGTAGTTAGTGATAGACCTTGGGGGGACCTTAGTGTCATTGGTGGTGTGTGGAGGATCATCCTATTCTTCAGGTACTCGGGGAGTAAATTTAATGTAGACAGTTGAGTGAAACATGCACCAAGGGGGGAAAAAAGGAATTCTGGCAGTTATGTTTTCAGGAGAGGTTTATGCAAAGAGGAAGAAAGAAAATGCCTTTTAGTTGTAGTTTTGATTTTAAGGACTCTGCACAATTAAAATTACAAGAAATATATTTTTCTTTCTGATTTTAACATGCACAAATGTGCTGATTTTTTTTGCACATATAATAACCAAAAGTGTAATATTTGATGGGGTATTTGCAGCAGTATATGCCGGGTCATCAGTTGTCATGCAATATAGGTAATTTCCTTTGCTAGCAGCAAAGGAGTTTTGTCTGGTCCAGATACATGCACCTTGTTTTTCTGCTGTGGGATCGGGGTTGTGAAACAAATTGCCAGGTGAGTTGAGAGCAGTTCAGAATTATATTAGTTTTAGGAGGCAGTTAAAAACCTGGTTATTTACTCAACATTATGTGTATTGATATAGAGTTAGTTGAATGGGAATTGATTTATGTTTGGGGGGATGGGAGAAGGGGCAATTTTCTTTGTTATTAATTAGGATTTATTTACCGCCTTTTTGAAGGAATTCACTCAAGGCGGTGTACAGTAAGATTGATTGTATTGTTATTGTTGTTAGGTTTATATCCTTCACTGTATGACTCTGTTGAAAATTAGAGGTTAAAAGATTTTGCATTGAATAAAAATAAAAAGGGTTGGGGAGACTGGCTTCCCAACCCTGCAATCTCCCACAGTGAAACAAGTTGTAACTGCTATTTACCATGGTAGATCACCGGCCATGACAGCCAGCAATAACAACATCCTTTTGCTGTGCTGTCCTTGTTTTCATTCTGACTGTGCTCCTTCCTCCTGCTCTCCTTCTCCTCCCACAGTGCAATCCCCATGGCAGTCATGTGACTGAGCTCCAAGTGAGCAAGCAGCCCAATGAGATTGGTTACTATGTTCTACTTGTCTCATACCTGACTACAGCCTGCTGGTGTAACATGATGTCAGTTCAATTGTCAGAATTAAATATGCAGCAGAATTATTGAAATATGTAGAATTGTGCTGAATCAGGTACCAATATAAAAATACAGTTTTTAAGGACTTATTGAAACTACAGCAGAGAAAATAGTTTGAATTTCAAGTCCCTCTTTCATTTCCCCCCTCCCTCTGGGGACCCTTAACAAAAGGACTGCAGCAGAGAAACTGGTCTGGCTTTCATCTCCCCCCCTTCCTCCCCCTTAACAAAAGACTACTGATCAAAACCATTGTGGGTGTAAATATCAATACAACAAAGGATCAAAGATGGATAGCAGAAAACCAGACCTAGGAGTTACTACAATAAACCATGTGCTAGGATGCTTTTGCAATAAAACCAACAGGAAGCCATAAAACCTTGTTGCCTGTGACCATACAGACAAAAGACCCAGCACACATGTGCAGAAGATAAGGACTTATCATGTTACAACTACACACCAACCAATGAAACCAGGACCATAATGCTTTGCAAATACCCAGAGTCCAGTGCAAACCAGGAAGCAAATGATCCAGGACATGCACTCATTTCTCCCTGCAAACTAAGAATATAAAAGGAAGAAGTGTTCCACACAACAGAGATGATTCTTCTCTTCAGCTGCAACTCAGATCCATCTCTGCAGAAGCCCTGCTCCCTGCCATGAGGACCCCTCCTGTGACCATGCGGCTCATCACTCAGCTCTGTAACAAAGACTCTCCTGTAAGTTAAATTATAACCTTAACTTTTAAACTTGCTACCTTACTTTAAGCACAGATTCTCTGTAAGATCTCTTAAAAGAACTATCTCTCGCTTGTAACCTTATTTATACGATTGCATTAATCATATTGTAACTTAATAAACCCTTTTGAATCTAAATATATAGTGCTCCTGTTCTTTCTTAAACCTGGTAATGCAGGTTAATGCAATCCAATAAGTGTACTTAATGCTTAATTCATTGCAATTGTGAATATTGTTGCTTTAATCGGCAACTGGTGGAGAATTATATATATATATATATATATATATATATATATATATATATATATATATATATATATATATAAATAAATTATAAACATTAGCGAGCACTCTAGAGCTCTTCCCCCAAGATAAATCATTTCTTGTAACACTGGATCAAGACATCAAACTCTGCACCTTCTGCTATCAGCACTTTTCTTCCCTCCCATGTGGTTCATTCATTGCTGGAAATTGTTTGAATTGTGTAGGAAGGAGGCAAAGACCTCAGTTCTGCTCTTTTTCCAGTGTTGCTTGGGCATCTATGGCATTGAGGTGAGGTGGGGTTAGAGAAGAACAGTACCTAGTTTGGATTTGGGGGTGAAGGGATTAGGAGGCATGCGTTGATAGGATGATTGGAGTAATTTCATACTGAAGAAAGTTTCTGCATATTATTTGAGTGCAACTAATTTCATTTGGCTTTATACCTTTTGGAAATTTACTACAGATAAGTGTGACCCTTTCATACTTTTGTACATATTGTATTTTGAGACTGTTGGATTTGTTAGACTGCTGCAATTATCAGAGTTTTATGAGTTTTTACATGCTGCAATGATTGGATTAGACGAAGTGCTGTTGACCCTCAGAGTGGTCTTGAATTAATGTCCATCTGAACACATGGTTTTTTCCTTTTTTTTTTTACAGTACTTTGTTGAAATTTTATTAGTAACATTTTTTGCTTCTGAGCATTATTTGCACATTGATTGAGAAAAGTGATAATTAGGAGATGGAAATGAGTGTTGACTGATGTGGTATATTGTGTGAGCAAGGACTGGGAGATTAGACATGAGTGGACAGAGAGAGTAGCAATTTGGTAATTGGTGGGGCAGCAGAGCATGGGGGATTAAAATGTGTGAAGATGGAGTGGAGTGGAGGAGTAGCCTAATGGTTAATGCAGCAGGCTTTGATCCTGGTGACCTGGGTTTCATTCCTATTTAGGAAGCACTAAGTGTTCCCACATTAACCCAGCATTATGTAGTTAGTCTGTGGTATTCCTAACGCTCTAGCTGGATAATGTGGAAATGCCCACTTTATCCATGACATGCCCCCACAAAAAATGTTTCTAAATAATAACCTACACTAAGGGGTTCTTTTACTAAGGCATGCTAATGATTAGTGCGCGCTAAATCTGTTAGTGCGCCTTAGTAAAAAGACCCCTTAGTGTGTGAAATCAAGGAAATTAGCCTTTTCTTGCATGTCAGCTACATCTTAAGGCTTAACACTTATTTGTAAATGGACCCTACAATAACCTTTTGGCATGAGGGTCACACTGATGGGGAAGGAGAAATAGGAACCCACTTAGTGCAGCACAGAGACATACTTTCTGATCCATCCAGCAATAGTAATGTAATTTCCACAACCGCAGAGTTGTCACTTTGTCAGTGGAAATAATATTGATACTGACATGAGACTGAAGAAGGAGACCTGCAAGCTAGATCCCCACCTGTTTTCTATAAGGAAAAACTTTGATGAATTAAGCCCTTAAAGTGTTATGAGAACCAGGACCAATTGGTGCAAGTTTGCCACTGTTATATGTTTGTTATATGTCAGGTTGCACTAAGATCCACATTATCTGTGCATTAAACAAAATTTGTTTTTAAAGACAATGAAAATGAATTTTGTTCAGTGGAACTCTTAGGGCCCTGTTTACTAAGGTGCGCTAGTGTTTTTAGCGTGCACTAAAATTAGCACACATTAAACGCTAGAGTCACACATATGTTCCTATGAGTGACAGTGTTAAATGTTAGTGTGCCCTTAGCATAGCTTAGTAAATAGGGCTCTTAATGTTGTAATTATAATTGTTTCTCATTTTTATTGAGGTCCATATAGGCTCCTAGTGGTCTGGTATCTTACATTTCTGGTCAACTTCAGTTATTAGAAAAAGACAATGTATCTAGATTTCTGTTCATTGGCCTTATTTTTTTTTTTTTTTACTTTACTACTATTGTAACAAGATGCTTTCTTTGATTTAAAAAAATGTTGATTTATATTTATGAAGTGTAAATTCATAGGTATCTGAGGAGCCTATGCTGTATTAGCTGTTATTGTGTCAGTTTCATCTCTGCTGGGGGCTTTACAGTGGCTCTCAGTTAATAAGAGAATCAAATTTAAACTTCTACTTTAAGGGGTTCATTTTCAAAACAAACAAAAAAAAGTCCACAAAACGTCATAAGTTAGCAGAAGGATGTTTTTCTCTCAAAAATGTCCAAGTTGCAATTTTTGACACCCCAATTTTAGATGGCAACATTAGCACATGGCCATTAATTCAGAAAGTAGAAAACTGCCCATTTTCTGGCTGTGTAAGGGTGCACTAAAGCCACTTTTTAGCACAGCTTAATAAAAGGAGCTGTAAGAAAGCTTCAGTTTTCAAGGATTTTTTTTTCATTGGTAAAATTAAATGTGATCCATATGGTCAATTATATATCTAAAATGCAATGATTCAAAAAGATATATTTATTCATTATGATAATGAAAAATACTTACATAATAGAAATAATCATTTAATTTATAAGTCTCTGTAGAATTTAGTAAGATTAGCATTCAGTATGGAAAAACCTCCACATGCCAGTCCAATAAGTGCAGTTGTATCTAGATTTCTTGTACCAATGAGTATAATGATTAAAACATGCATCAGTATCATTTTTAAAACCATATACTTAGCTGAGATGTTTTCTTTCAGAGAGTAGACAAGATTCATGTTTATAAAGAATGGAGGGGGAGTATAACTGTGCATGTGTATTAGGGAAGCATAGTTGTAGGGATAGGTCAGTTTAATCATATCACTCTGGTGTTGAAATCTCTACATTGGCTTCCTGTATTTTATAAGATCAATTTTTAAAATTGTTGATTATTATTTTTAAAGCCCCAGTTGGATTGATGCTGTTATATATGATACAGGCCTTGGAAATTTATCACCCATTGTGGGCATTGAGACCAAATGGGACAAAACAGCTTTCAGTGGCTTGTTTATCTAAGATACAGTTGGTGGTCACAACATAAGCCATATTTTTCATTGTAGATTCTCTTTTATGGAATACGTGACCAGAGAGGTTACGCATGATTACAGAGTTGTCCACCTTTAAGAAGCAGTTGAAAACAGATTTCTTTCTGTCAAGCATTTCCTCCTTAAAATGTAGATATGAGAATGCTAAGTTTTTGAATATGGAAGAGTTTGTGGAGTTTGAAATTAATTGTTGTTTTAGTTATGTTTGTTTTATTGTAACCCACCTAGGAATATATGAATAAATAACTAAATATGTATGCTCAGCCAGGAAAAACACAGAAGCAAAATGGCTGGGGATGTGCATTCTTTAGTACACCTTAAAAATATTTAAGAACCTGTTTACTAAAGTGTACTAACTTAGCACACACAGTTAGTGTTCAAACATGGTAACTGTTACCAGGGCTAATGTTAGATGAGCATGAACCCAGGACAAAAAAAGGGGAGGAGCCCCAAAGCCTCTCTTTGGGCTATGCTGCCTGAGGCAGGCGTAAAGATTGCCACCCCTTACATTGGAACTAACTATTACTGTACTGCAGTGGCAAAGACATGAGGGGCTTTGGGGGTTTGGGGCCCCCCAAATTGAGGCACTCTATTCTGCTTTGGCTGGGGGAGTCCCCAAGCCCCACCAGCAGAAGCCCTTCTCTAACTGAAGCCTACTACATTTCCTAGGTTGCCAGTGGGCTGGAACCTCCCCCCTCCCCTGCACATGCTTGCTTTTTGTGAAACTGAGCATATGTGATGAAGGTCTGACCCCTGTGCATGCACAAAAACCAAGCTTACACTGGAGGCAGACCTTTCCCATGCATGCTTAGTTTTCTGAAAACCTAGCATGTGCAGCGCTGGGGGCTTTGCACCATGACGGCAACCCAAGAAAAGCACCGGCTTGTGCAGGCGGTGCTATGAGTCCCTACCATTTCAAGTATGTGGCATCACATGTGGGAGGTGGGGGGGGGGGGTAACATTTTATGCCATCCTACTTTAGGCTCTGACTCCCCAATAACCTGAGGTCTGACTATGACCTTGCTTTGCTTATATGACAGCACATGCTAATTCTCACACTAACTGCATAACATGTTATAGAGCGTGAAATGGATGAGTTATAGGTGGACATTAGGCATGGGCTGCACATTGCAGTTAGTGCAGGGTGTGCACTATCACTTGTACAATTAGCATACAGTGGTGGAAATAAGTATTTGATCCCTTGCTGATTTTGTAAGTTTGCCCACTGACAAAGACATGAGCAGCCCATAATTGAAGGGTAGGTTATTGGTAACAGTGAGAGATAGCACATCACAAATTAAATCCGGAAAATCACATTGTGGAAAGTATATGAATTTATTTGCATTCTGCAGAGGGAAATAAGTATTTAATCCCTCTGGCAAACAAGACCTAATACTTGGTGGCAAAACCCTTGTTGGCAAGCACAGCGGTCAGACGTTTTCTGTAGTTGATGATGAGGTTTGCACACATGTCAGGAGGAATTTTGGTCCACTCCTCTTTGCAGATCATCTCTAAATCATTAAGAGTTCTGGGCTGTCGCTTGGCAACTCGCAGCTTCAGCTCCCTCCATAAGTTTTCAATGGGATTAAGGTCTGGTGACTGGCTAGGCCACTCCATGACCCTAATGTGCTTCTTCCTGAGCCACTCCTTTGTTGCCTTGGCTGTATGTTTTGGGTCATTGTCGTGCTGGAAGACCCAGCCACGACCCATTTTTAAGGCCCTGGCGGAGGGAAGGAGGTTGTCACTCAGAATTGTACGGTACATGGCCCCATCCATTCTCCCATTGATGCGGTGAAGTAGTCCTGTGCCCTTAGCAGAGAAACACCCCCAAAACATAACATTTCCACCTCCATGCTTGACAGTGGGGACGGTGTTCTTTGGGTCATAGGCAGCATTTCTCTTCCTCCAAACACGGCGAGTTGAGTTCATGCCAAAGAGCTCAATTTTTGTCTCATCTGACCACAGCACCTTCTCCCAATCACTCTCGGCATCATCCAGGTGTTCACTGGCAAACTTCAGACGGGCCGTCACATGTGCCTTCCGGAGCAGGGGGACCTTGCGGGCACTGCAGGATTGCAATCCGTTATGTCGTAATGTGTTACCAATGGTTTTCGTGGTGACAGTGGTCCCAGCTGCCTTGAGATCATTGACAAGTTCCCCCCTTGTAGTTGTAGGCTGATTTCTAACCTTCCTCATGATCAAGGATACCCCACGAGGTGAGATTTTGCGTGGAGCCCCAGATCTTTGTCGATTGACAGTCATTTTGTACTTCTTCCATTTTCTTACTATGGCACCAACAGTTGTCTCCTTCTCGCCCAGCGTCTTACTGATGGTTTTGTAGCCCATTCCAGCCTTGTGCAGGTGTATGATCTTGTCCCTGACATCCTTAGACAGCTCCTTGCTCTTGGCCATTTTGTAGAGGTTAGAGTCTGACTGATTCACTGAGTCTGTGGACAGGTGTCTTTCATACAGGTGACCATTGCCAACAGCTGTCTGTCATGCAGGTAACGAGTTGATTTGGAGCATCTACCTGGTCTGTAGGGGCCAGATCTCTTACTGGTTGGTGGGGGATCAAATACTTATTTCCCTCTGCAGAATGCAAATAAATTCATATACTTTCCACAATGTGATTTTCCGGATTTAATTTGTGATGTGCTATCTCTCACTGTTACCAATAACCTACCCTTCAATTATGGGCTGCTCATGTCTTTGTCAGTGGGCAAACTTACAAAATCAGCAAGGGATCAAATACTTATTTCCACCACTGTAGGTACACTTAACTACCACTTGACGAGGAGGTGTTAAATGCATTCATGCTAATTACTAATGCACTTAATGCACCTGGTCAAGCAGCAGACCACACCTGACACCCCTTTCAACATCCTCCATATACCCCAACTCCCTGCCACCTTTTACAAAATTAATTCCTCCATCTCAGATCTGTGTCCCCAATACCTGCTGTTATCCTTAAAAGAGTTGACCCTGCAATAGCACACCCCCACCATTCGCACTACAGGTGTCAAAAGTACCTTAATGAATGGGGCTGAAAACTACATAACATGCATCAATTGCTGCTTTAAGGAAGGTCCCAAAAAATAGGTATGCAAGCAGTCTGCTAGGTCCTGAAGGAAGGAAATTGTGGAGGCAGACCTGATGAAAGGTAGATGAAATCTTTAAAATCTTCATTATGGTAGACTAAAATAATGCCCAACACAGCCATTTTTTGCCCTACACGGGCTTCTTCAGGAGCCCACTGGAACCCTTTTCTGGAGCTAGGAGGTCATGTAATGCCTCATGGTGCTGTGAATGCCTGACACTATAAGATCAGGTTTAAGCCCCTGAGCAGCACGTGTAGGGCAAATACGACCATGTCGGGCATTATTTTACTCTACTGTACTATTTTTAAGATTTCATCTACTGTTGATTGTGTCTGCCTCCACAGTTTCCTTCAATTGCTGCTTTGACAGTTTATAGCAGGCTATAGCAAACATTTGTAAGCTGATTTCCTGCTAAAGGAGGTTGTACAAAATACTCGCTGAAAAAGTTTCCAAACTTACTGTTTTCTTATTTTGATTCTTAAAAAAAAAAAGGAACCTGCTAATAAATTATGCATTTCAATTTGTAGAAATATGTCAAACATAGCTTTGCTCCATTTAGAGGTTGTGTCAGCTATTATTCACTTAGGTTCACTTAGGGAGTCTTATAAATAATCAGTTTGATGAAGGGTAGGTAAACTTTTGCTGCAGCAATGTATGGATAACATAAACATATACTTGTGATTTATTCGTTTACGGATTCATATTTATGGGCAATGTTTTTTTTAGTACTATCTGCCGCCTGTTAAATTAGACCCAGACTGGCACTGAATATCTGGGTCTTCAGTGGTACCTGGAAATTATGCAGGTGTGCAGTCCATTGTCCCTGGTTAGCTATGTAGACTCCAGCACATGACTATTGTCCACATAACTCCCAGCTCCATTTCTATTCCACCCTTGGACTGCCCCAGCACTAACCAGCCAGTACTGCGTTAATCTGAGCCAATATTCAGTGCCATTGAATATTGGTTCCCGGCCTCCTGAACGTGGTTTAAGGGGACAGAGGCCTCTCCTGCCCGTGTAAATTTGTCAGCCTATCAACTCCTTAATTTATATGTTTGAAGTTTCACAAATAGAGGTTGGATTTTGCTGCATCCAAACTTTGTCTTATGCCTGGAATGCCTCTAATCCTACTGATCTTTGAATAGATTCAATTTGACTTTATAGTGACTTTGTCAGGTTCTCAGGTTCAGAGCCCGCGGGGCCAGGCTCTGGAGCAAACGTGAGCCCTTGGGCTGCTGCCGAGGAGCGACAACAACAGGCAAAACCCACCAACCAACGCTGGGCAAGCACACCGGCACCGGCAGGGACTGCAGGCACCGCCCAGCGAGCCGGAACACACTGACTGGAATCCCCCGGACTGGAGGACACAGGACTGGAACACTGGACTGCAATCCCCCGGACTGGAGGACACAGGACTGGAACACACACCGGACCGGAACACACTGGACTGGAGCGCACCAGACTGGAACACACACTGGACTGGAGCACACCAGACTGGTCCATACAGCTTCACCTGCACTTGGCCACTACCCCCCCCCTCCCCCCCAAGGCTTGAGCTCTTAGGTTCGAGTGGCCTGCAGGACTTACCAGATGACACACAGACCAGGACTGGAAACAGAATAGACAGCAGTGCTCCAAGGAACTGGACTAACCAGGGCACTCCTAGGCCTACACTAACAAAAGGACTTCCTAAACCCTATACTAACAAGCTAAACACAAAACTAACAAGCTTCCTAAGCACTACTCTAGCAAGCTAGATACAAAACTAACAAGGTGCTTCCTAAGCACTACCCTAGCAAGCTAGACACAAAACTAACAAGGTGCTTCCTAAGCCCTACTCTAGCAAGCTAGATACAAAACTAACAAGGAGCTTCCAAAACCAAGAGGGAAAAGCAGGGGAACCACAAGGGAAAAGCAGGAAAGCTAAACACACAGACACCAGTGCACACTGCACTGACACTAACCTGGACCTTAGCAAAAGCAAGCAGGGAAACTAGACACAAAGTCAGAAGTGCACACTGCACCACCCTACCTAAAGCAAACACCACCGTTGCAAAGTCTCTGAAGGAAACAACACCACTTCCTTATCAAGGCCCTCCCAGATGATGTCACACTCCCTAGACCCAGGCAACAGCACACTGAAACACAGAGAGCACACGGAAACCCATAGAGGCCCAACCCACACCAATGCAGCACCGTGAAGCACTTGAAGCCAGTACACCCAAAGAGAGTTAGAGCTAACTCAGTCCACACACACAGCTGTAGTAAAGTGAAACAATTAGCCCCATGCTGCTGGAAGCTGCCAGCACAGAGAGAGAGAGCCAGCTGCTCAGAAAGGACAGACAAAAGAAACAGAAGCCAGCTAAGCTGACCACCAGGAAAAAGGTAAGTTTGAGAGGGGTTATGACCACAATCATAACAGCCTTAAGTAGCCAAAGGATTGGTGTTATGGGAACAGGAAAATTCAAAAAGATACTTATGCAGTATCAAAATGATTTTAAATTCATAATCCAATATATTAAATAAAGAGAACAGAAGTTTTTAAGTGTGTTCAGGTTCTGCACTTTATTGTTTCCACGGTGTAATAATACTACAATCTCAAGATGGTGGCATGTAGGTGTAGTGTCAGAATGTAGTACAAACACTTTAACATCATCCTCTGTTCTGTCTGGCTATTACAATCGTGCATTCTTGGCATCATATGAACTAAGACTTTTATTTATTTATTTGTCTATTTAAAATATAGACATTTTTATGCACATTTTTAATACAAAGTGCTTTGCATGTGTGAGATTGTACACAACTCTTCATCATATCCTTTATGAATTAGAGGGCATGTTGGAGTAAATGTGAACCCAGTTTTTAAATTGTTTTCACCTTTTTTTTCTTTTCCTTTGTGTACTTTTGGGGCTGGTTCTGAGTACCTATTTTACAAAGGCATATAGGAACAGGCACACATGCATCCATACATACATACATATAATCCCTCATTATAATGGAGATTACTATATTGATGAGAGAGCCCTCCTTAGAGTCACTGGGAAGAGGTTTGGAAAGGGAGCGTGAGAAGCCCCGTGCTATGGGGAGTGTTTATGGGAAAATACTGAGAAAAATGTTTCTAGTTATTGAATGACAGTAGGGGAGGAGTTTAAAGTTCATAAGTATTGTTGTTGGGTATAGCACAAGGTCTTTGGTTGCCTCTATCCCTGCCAGTACTCCTGTGGAGAGGGAGTATCCTGGATGGGTTCAACAAACTAAGGATGAAATAAGTGGAGATTTCTGCCAGTAAAGCATTAACTGTGAAGTGGAGAAGTTCTCCAGTTGAGAAGCAGGAGAACTGTTTGGAGCCCAAGGTAGTAGCCTGGAGAGATACTCCTTTGGGAGAGTGTGGACAGACAGGAAGGTCTGATCAACAGTGGAGATCGCTTGGTGCATAAGTGCTGTAGGCATAGTCTTAGGTTGTTGTGCCCAAAAGGATGGGTAATGGACAGGAGGAGTTGTAAATATGTATATACTGTAGGATTTACAAAAATGGACTAGAAGATTTTCACCATATCCCAGAGTTTGTTTTTTTGACTTATTTGTACAAGACATCTAGTTGAATAAATTAACTTGTTCTACTCTGAAAGGATTTAGACTGCGTGTTGCAGAGTTTTTCAGTAAAGTTCATGTTTGTTTTTCATAAAAATATGGACTGGAGTTTCTTTGTGTGAGAGTGAAGTTAATTTGCTCCCAGACTGCACCCAGCTCAGTGAGTCAAAAGTGATTAAGAACTTGGTTTTGTTTTTGGCCCTGGTCTCGGGTGCTGACCACAACAAATTAGCTGGTGCCTGGACTGTGTGTGGTGAGACCAGGGTTACATACATGTAGTATATAGCTGAGTATAAATGACTTTACTCTATTTTTGCAAATCTGTTGGGAAACTAGAACAAACTGCACCTGTTTAAACCCTCCAGTATTATAGATTGCAATGTAAACAGTTGATTTTGGAGTGTATTATAAGACAGTATTGTTCAACATAGCTGCTCCCTGATGGTAGTCTTTAATTATATCCAGGCTGTCAACCTCTGAAGTCATATTTCTTTGTTGCAGATCAGATATGAAGTTTGAGGTTTTCAAAGCCTCTAAGATGAAAGGGTAGAGCCTATTCAAACAGTCATTCAAATATGTTTAAGAGAAAAAATGGCTTTGCTTGAGTGTACAGGTGAGCCAATGATAACTTTAATGTACTTTCTGCTTCTGATTACTGTGACAGCTCAGAGTTCAATCACAGATTATCCTTTATTTAAAATGGAAAATTGCCAGTGCTAGTTGCCATTCACACTTGGTATTAAATAATAAACAAACAGCAATTGAAAATCCTGTACTTTGAACTTCTTTGACATGTGAATAAGCACATTTTTATTGCTGATTGTTTACCTAAAGATGTTAATTATCACATCTGTCATTTTACAAGCGTATCCTGTAAAGGTTCAACTTGGTAATAAATTTGAACAGAACTATATTTCCTGTACCCAGTGCAAAACTGTACATGGGAGCTGTACAGAGGTTGCTCTTGTTTGGTATGAAATTAATCACAGAGGGCCTTATTTTCAGGGAAGGGTTATCTTGGTCTTTGGTCAGTTCCCATCTTAAGTTCCATGTTAAGTTCTAGGAAGCTATATCTTTGCAGGGACAAGAGAGTGAAAATGGTTCAGGGATTGACTACAACAAATGATACTAACATTGCAATACAAACCCTACAAAGAAAATTTGGAGGTATTCAATGAAGTAAAGAAGGGAAAAGGAAATAGAAACATTCAACTGTTTGACAAGCTTCAGCAAACCCCAGGTTCAGAGGAATCATGAACATATATTTGAGTGGCTGGTAGATGTCTGTCATATGTTCTTATATTTGATTTATTAGGTACCTTATCTTCCAGAGAATTAATGGCAGCATACAGCAAAATAATTTAAAACAATAAACAATAACTCCTCCAATTCCTCATTTGAAGTGGTAGAAACCAGTACTGTGACAAACTACACTGTGTAGGGAAATAAGTGAGCCATCTAAACATTTTGCAACGACAATCTCGAACCTGCACCAAATTAATTAAAATTGTATGTGCACAAATGACATATATTTGCATCACTGATGCCAAATTGCATAGGAATCCCTCGCCCCATTTAAGAGATGTTTCATTTTTACAAACTACTGTCACAAATCTTAGTTTCCAACATTGCTTAATTACTGACTTACTCACTGTTGTCATCTGTGATGTCATTGCACATTGATAAACAAATGTTGTCTAAAGAAGATTGAGATTTAATTAAAATACTCAGAGTTGAAAAAGGATATGACGCTAAAAGATCAACTTTAAACATTTGGACTATTCAGGCTGACATTAACCCTTAGATTCTACATAGCACACCTAGAGATCTGCATCAAAATCGGAAAAATATGTGCAACTCAATTGGCTTAATAAGCTAATGAGCACTTAACAAGCAATAATGAACACTAATTGGCACTGATTAGAATTTAGGCTCACAATTCGCTAAGCATATTCTGTAATGATGTGTGCTGAACATATAATGCGTGCAGGCAAAAAAGGGCATGGTTATAGGTGGGGAAATGGGTATTTTCTGGGTGTTCTGAAATTTACACGCCTACTTTCCGAATATGGCCCAGTGCGCCTAAATCTACACACCAGGATTTACGCCACATTTTCATTGGTATAAATGGATGCATGTAGATTTGGGCACTGGACTATCAACTAAACTAACTCTAGGTGCAAGTTATTTAATATGCTTTTTCGGCACTGATTTCAGCACCAGTTTTTTAGGCACCGTATATAGAATCTCCCTGTAACTGTGTTGGAAACTCAAACTTTTGGGTAGTGTTATTTAAAATTTGACATCACTATAACATTAAGGTTGAGTTCTGTGAAACTACACAACAGTGTTTGAAATAGATGTCACTTTGTGCACGTAAAGTTTAATTAATTCAGTGCAGGTTTGAGATTGTTGTTGCAAAAGTCAATAATACAGGAGAATAGTAAAATTGAGCCTGCAAATAGGTGGGGGAATGTGGGATACAAATGCAATAAATAAAATACTAAACTGTATTACAAACATTAATACAAATTAAAATAATAAACATTAAAGCCTAAAACAAGATAAAATTGACAATAGTGTAATTAGGCAATTCATTTACATTTCTAATTACAGAGAACAAAAACTAACCCTGAGTTTGATCCCAGTAATGCCCTAAAAAGTCTCATTGATTCATGTAATTCAAAAGTCTGAACAAAGAACCAAGGGCCGAATATTCAGAAAATGCTGAGCTCCTAATTTATGCTCCTAAGTTGGCCTTCTAAATTTGGGCCCTGTTTTCAGCCAAACTTAGGAGTGTAACTTTATGCTCATAAATGTGGGCCTACCATTTATTTTCCTAGATTTGGGAGCCTAGTTGTGGAAATCAGTGCTAAATTCCAAAATTCATTTCTCTGCCCTAAATCTTCCTATCACCCACTTTTTATACTCCTAAATTTAAGAGTTTGCATAAAATTTTACTCAAAGTTTGACTAATCAGCCCTAGTCAATTTTCAAAGAGATCAATTTATGAGCATAACTCTCAAGGGGCCCTTTTACCAGATGGTGATAAAAGGTGGCCCACAGTGACATCGGTGCGTGGGTTTGCTATGTGCCGTGGCCACTTTTTACCGCTGTCAGTAAAAGGGTCTTTTTTCAGGAGGACTGGTAAATGGCCATGCAGATATTTACAGCTGGAGAGGCTCTGGTGCTATCCTGGTGGTAACAGAGTAGCTCACGACGCTGCCCGATTACCGCCAGGCACTCCCCCAACACTAGAAAATAAAAATGTATTTTCTAGCACTGGAAGTGGTGCATGACAAAAGCGGGACTACCGCCAGGCTCCTGGGTGAGCCCTTAGGTAGACCCAATTTGCCACCACCAAGCCCGCGCTACCCCTTCCACCCTTAAAGAGCCCCAAAGTTAGGATCATAAATCCTTTGAGATGATAAATTAACTAAAATAATAACAATCACCAACAGTGGTGAGGAATTCATTAAATAAGAATGCTTTCAACAATTTATGAAATTTCAAGTAGTTAGTAACACATATCGTTGTGACTTTGGTAGGGAATTCCATTTTCTAGTAGCTTGATATGTGAAACTTGCATCATAAAAAGATCTGTAACAAAGATTTTTACAACACAGAAAGTGGAGGAGAAGATAGTCTCGATGTTGGATGAGCATTATGTAAGGGTAATCCTAACATGTGGAGGCGTATTTTCAAAGTACTTAGACTTACAAAGTTCCATAGGTTACTATCCAGCTTATTTTCGAAAGAGAAAAACGCCTATAGTGCGACCTAAATCGGGAGATAGACGTTTGTCTCGCAAAGGCGCCCAAATCGGTATAATCGAAAGCCGATTTTGGGAGTTTCCAACTGCACTCCGTCGCGGAAACAAATAAAGTTGACGGGGGCATGTCGGAGGCGTGGTGGAGGCGGAACTGGGGCGTGGTTATCAGCAGAGGATAGATGGGCATCTTTAGCTGATAATCGGAAAAAAAAGACGTTTTTACCGCGATTTTGGGTCACTTTTTTTGGACCCTTTTTTTTCACGAACAAGTCCCAAAAAAGTGCTCCAACTGCCCAGATGACCACTGGAGGGAATTGGGGATGACCTCCCCGGACTCCCCCAGTGGTCACTAACCCCCTCCCACCAAAAACCCCCACTTTACAAACTTTTTTCCCAGCCTCTATGCCAGCCTCAAATGCCGTACCCACCTCCATGACAGCAGAATGTGTTCGATCCTGTCACAGCCTTTCCCTGGGTCAGATGTGGCTCTCGGGTGCAGTACAGGGTCACATCAGCATTGCATTGTGGTGGGTGTAGGGTATTGTGCTCCGTGATTTCATTAGCTTGTGTTACAGTCTCACGATGTTGGTAGTTGGTAGGCTCTTCTCCCATGGTGCTTTTCCCCCTGCCTACTAGGTCAGAGTGTGCCCTGTTGTGTTTCCTGTTGTAGTCCATGCGGTAGTGGCCATTTTTGTAAGCCAGTTTTAGTTCCCTTTCCTGTGTTAGCCACGTTAGACAACTTAGTTCTTCCCTTGAATGTGGCTGAAAGAGGGCATTGTACAGCATTCTGCCAGCTCTGACCTACTGCTAATCTCGGTACCAGGGAGACTCGTTGCCAGTGGGGCACAACCTCTGATCTGCAGTTAACTGTGAGTAAAGGCGGTTATTCCAATAAAGGACGTTTTCGGAGAGATTAGTCTTCAGGTGTCAACTGGTGTGCCAATGTTATATAGCAGCAACCAGTCCTAGAGGCCTGCATGTATGCAGGTCCCTGGAGCACTTTTAGTGGGTACCGCAGTGCACTTCAGCTAGGTGGCCCCAGGCCCATCCGCCCCTCACCTGTAACACTTGTGCTGGTAAATGGGAGGCCTCCAAAACCCACTGTACCCACATGTAGGTGCCTCCTTCACCTCTAAGAGCTATGGTAGTGTTGTACATTCGTGGGTAGTGGGTTTTGGGGGAGGGGGGTTGGGAGCTCAGCATCCGTGGTAAGGGAGCTATGCATGTGGGAGCTTTTTCTGAAGTCTACCGCACTGACCTAGGGTGCCCAGTTGGTGTCCTGGCATATCAGGGGGGCTCAGATTAGGACGCTTTTGAGCTGGGCGTTTTTAGTTTCCATTATCGCTAAAAAAAACAAACGCCCAGCTCAAAAACGTCCATTTTTTCGAAAATTCGGTTCGGCCCGCCCCTTCACGGACCCATTCTCGGAGATAAACGCCCATGGAGATAGGCGTTTCCATTCGATTATGCCCCTCCACGTAACTTTGTTAGTCTAAGTGGTTTGAACATGAGTCCCACAGTCAGGTAAAAGACAAAATAAAATTTGATAAACAAGTACACATAGTTTAAAGGTAAATCTTGCATTTATTGGAAGCCAGTGCAGTTTGATTAAAAGAAGAGTTGACTTGGTGAATCGAGGGGCTTTACATACGAGATGAGCCACAGTATTCTGAGCTTTTTGAAGTTTTTTGATAAGAGAGACATTTAGGACTGGGTAAACAGCATTACAGTCATCAAATTTGGATAACTCTAAAGATTGAACTAAAGAGCGAAAAAGCAAGTTAGAAAATAAAGGCCTCAGCCCTTTCAATCTCCACAGAGAATTAGACACTAGAAATCACCACAGAAACCTGAGGTTCAATTGATAAGTATTGGTCAATAGTTATTCCCAAGATTTTTATGATGGTAGAAAAAGGGTAGGATACATTATCAGTAGTGAAGTTTTTATTAGTCATTGGGTGGGCAGAATTGGTTAAGATTAGGAACTTGGTTTTATCCCTATTCAGTTTTAATTTAAAATTGGCAGCCCAAGATTCTAACAGATCCAAGCCAGAGTTAATTCTAGGCAAGATTTAATCTAAGTTTTCTTTAAATGGTATGTAAATAGTGACATCATCAGGGTAAATAAAGGTATTAAAACCATTTGATTCCAATAATCTACCTAGTGGGACCATCATTATATTAAACAGAATGGGAGAAAGGGGGGAACCCTGGGGCACTCCACACACGGAGAGCCAGGGTGAAGAAATGTTACCAGATAACTTTACTTGATATTGTCTGGATTTTAAGAAAACATTGAACCATTGCAGTACTTTACCACAAAAGGGAAAGGGGTCATTTTGGGTAGGGAGGGTATACCACTAGACATCATGGATTATGGGTTCACTTCAGGAAGGGAAGAAGGGATGCCTATGCTGACAACCTTGCTTGTGAGTGTGTTTATTTTTTAATGCCACCCTGGCTGCATCACACAGTAAATTTTATGCAGAACCTCACAATAGAAGCCATACGATCCTTGGAATATTGTGCTGCATTCTGTATCGCACCCAACTCGTTATCATTAGTATAACCAAAGCTTCTGACTCCATAATCTTGAACAAATGATATGGGTGATACTAAAACCAGAACCTTGGGGAAAATCACATTCCAATACTCATGATAAAAATAAGGTACTACCCTCAAAGTATGACCTAAACCTCTTTAAACCTGTACCAAATTCCAATTTCCCTTAAATTGGACAACATGAAGGGAAGATCTACAAGATTGAAGGTGGAAATGAGATCAAGAAAACCCAACAAACCACCTTCCCTGCATCCAACTTCACAGAACTTTGCTCAAAAACTCAACTGTTTTGAAAGCAGTACATCTGTCTTATCAAGAAGTTCAGCAACTGAGTTGGCACACAGTTTTCTAAAATGTAAAAATAAATAATACATTTGTAATAGAATGAAAGTTACATGTAGCAGCAGAAGACTTTGAGAAGATGCGGCACTTAGACGGCTTTTCCCTGCCCAAGGCAGCATTAAGGTTGCAGCTGAGATGGAAAGAAAGAAAGAATGTTAATGGAATGAGTGAGAGAGCAGAGACGTCTGGTGGATTACTGTCCTAGCTGCCTGCACATTGGTGGTGTGAACTGATTTTTGTTGGGGTCATTCTGTGTTTCAGTTTGTGCTCGTCTTACCTATGAGCCAGTCGCCAGTGAACTCTCCATTCTTGATATGCCCAAATGTGCCAGGATGTGTGAGTCATTCCAGGATCCAGGGAATCATGGGAAGGTGTCGTTGATCTCCCTTTGTGCATTGCAAACTACTTGCATATTGAGAGAGTGGAAGTCCTTCCTATTGTGGTAGGTGGGTTCTCTCCCATGGAAAGTCCTGAGAGCCACATAGATGAAGTCAATGACACCAAGGACAGAGGGGAAACAGACAACATCAAAAAATTGGATTATTGTGTGTTAACTCTGCTGCTGGGTCTGGGGGAATGCTATGCAGTCAGTGGTGTGTATGAGAAGAGCTATTAAGAACTGTGTGATACACTAGGAGATGGCAGATTGGCTGAGGCCTGCAATAGCTGCCAGCAAAGTCTGGAAACTGCCTGTGGCGAGAGAGATTAGTCCAGAGATGACTTTGAGGTACATAGGCATGAGTTGTCCTCTGTGAGTGGTGCTGCAGAGGAGAGACTCTAGCTGTTGGCAGAGATGCTGAATGGCTGCCTTGGTGAAGTGGAAGTGTCCTATGACTTTGGAGAAGAAGAGAAGGTGGCTAGAAGGTTGTTCATCAAGTTTTTGCCCTCTATTTCTGCCCAGTGCTGGTCTTGCATCTCTGCATACCAGCATAGGGCCATTCATAAGTGTTCAGCTTGGTAGTATCTGTAGAAATTCAGTACCAGTAGTCCCCTTTTATCTTTTGGTAGTTTGAGTGTCTTTAGGGCCACCCGTGGTCTCTTAGCCTTGCAAATCAAATTAACTACCATGGTGTATAACTGTGAGAAGATGGATGTGGGTACCTGGCAGGGCAGCATCATGAATTGGAATAGTATCCTCGGAAGTCCGTTGATCTTTATAACATTTATTCTAGTGAGCAGTGAAGCGGCTAGATTATTACATGTTTCTAGGTCTCTCCAGAGGGTCTGTAGCATAGGAGGGAAATATACACAGAGTTTATATATTTGGTAATATTTCTACCCCAAGGCACTTTATTGGGCTCTGCCATTTGAATGGGAATTGGCTGGGACAGAGTCTAGGATGGATGTGGAGGAGGCTCACAGGTGGGTTTGGGAAAAGGTAGCAGGGGATAGATTTGTGGGAGCAGACAGGGCATTAGTGTAAGAGATGGGTTTCAGAGGGATTGTGGCATGGATGGGACTGATAGGGGTGAAAGGCAAACAGACCTGTATGGACAAATATGGCAAATGGGCTCACAGACTCTTGTATCAGCTCTCCTTCAGTCATCACCAACGCAAGCAATCACAAAGATACGTGGTGACATTTATTTGCCCTTTACAGCAGGTGTAAGTCCCAATGTTTTTCTTGCATTCCCTGCATGTTGATATGCTACCTGGAATCGCTGATAGACATCAGGAATGGTCACCACCCCATGACAAGTCTCTGGCCATTTTCAACATTTTGCTGCATCCTTGTTTTTCTCCAGGGTCCAGCCTGAAGCATTCTGAAATTATGCTTTAGTCATTTTCAAAACATGAATAACGCTATTAAAGTGTCCACCTGTGTAACACAGCTTTAGTTTTTTATGATCGTTTTATGTTTTCTTTTTTGTTTTGTGTGTTAGATATCAGAATTTCTCTAACAAGAGTTTTTCAGGTTTTTTTTAATGATCATATTAAAAATAAAGTGAAAAAATGTTGGATGCTGTTAACAGGTTAGCGACAGTGGAACATAAGCTGGGCTGTATTATTCCAAAACGTGGTAGGGGTTAGGGGCTAGATGTTTAATTTCATTTGGGAATTTCTGTGCTTCTATACCTCAGATGATAGAAGACCAAAGAAGAAAAAAACAAAAATTGACTTTGATAAGGAATGATTATATATTTTATTTTAAGTATAACTTATGTTATTTGTGTTTTACACAGTTTTGGTCAAGCTGGTTTTGTCTGGTGAATCGGTATATAAATGAAAAATAAACAAATACATATGTGTATGTTTCTGTTTGTGTGCACATCTGTCTGTCTATATACATTTATATCCTGCATTTTCCCAAACAATGGTTAGGTTCAATGTGGCTTACAGATACAAATATTTAGAGAAATACATATTGTGTAGTGCAGTTGACTGCAATTAAGCATAATGTATTTTACAATAAATCTTATAAGTCAAAACAGAAAAACATGTGAACTGAACACAAACCCCCTATTCATGTATTTAAAGTGGCACTGTCTGGATGGTGGTGCTGAAAATTCTTGCAGAGTACGCCAACACTATCTTCCAAAAATGTTGCTAAAAATTGTGTATGCAAATGTGGGCGCACACCCAATTTGTGTGCACAATTTAATTGAATAATGAGCCAATTAGCAACTATTGGCTTAAGCAATTATTGGTGCTAATTGGCTTTAATAAAAATTTAGACGTGCAAATTTAGGTGCTGGTCCAAAAAGATGACACAGCCATGGGAGGGTCATGGGCAGATCAGCGGCATTCCCCCAATTTATGTGCATTGTTATAAAAAAATGGGGATCTATACCAAGATTTCATTGATGTAAATGGTCACGCCTAAATATATCACAATAACGCAACTATGTATCAATGCAAAAAGTTTTTATTTATTAATCACTCTATCGTAATATATAGAACCTTGAATGTATAATATTTAAACTCACTCGTTAATCACACAACATCCATACTCTTTCATTCCACATTTAATCATAGCCAATATAGTCAAATATAGTCAAAGTTCCTGGTGCTAAGCACTATTCTATAAATGATACTTAATTTTAAGTGCCATTTATAGAATAGCACTAAGCGTTATTTTTTTGGCACCAATTTGTTAGGCACCATTTATAGAATTTAGTCCTATCTGGATAGTGCCAGGGAACAGTATGGGCACTTTGCCTACCTATACAGATAGTGGCAATATTCGGTTTGCTATTCATATAGTAGAGAAGTTTAAGCTAGATTTATTTTGTTAAGCTGGTTTCTGATTAAAGATTTATTAAATGGAATCCACAGAATCAAGAACAAAAATGGAGCTGCTTACATTCTTATGGTCGTCAAAAAATGACCATTCTTATGGTCAGCAACTTTTTTTTAGTGGCAGGCGACAGCAGGATCAGTTTAAAGTCACAAACATATTGGCTTCGATTCCAAATGTGATACAAATGCTGCCTTCCATTTTTACATTACTGTTAGCAGAAATGACATTAGAATGGGAGCATAAGTACCGTCTCTGGGATTTCCTCTTCAGTAGTGCTGAAGAATATTACATGCAGAGGACACCCTTCTCACACACAGACTCCATTTCTGAACCTTAAAAAAATCTATCTATCTATCTATCTATCTATCTATCTATCTATCTATCTATCTATCTATCTATCTATCTATCTATCTATCTATCTATCTATCTATTATTTAGTGATGATATCCACTACAATTAATAGCAGGGGTCAAGGTGAGGCTAGGGCACTTTTATTGAAGAGAGTTAGGAAGACACAACAAACAGATGTTCTTTGATGATAAGTATTCGAGAGAGAGGATTTGGCAGAGAGATCTATAGCTTTCACTTGTTGAGGGCATTTAACGCGAGCCAGTGGTGCTGTATTTTTGCCCCCCAGAGTAACGGTGTACCTGCTGTTGCTATCAAGCCACTTGCCAACAGTGGCATCTGCTCAGTGTAGACATCAAGAATTTGAATGTCAATATCTTTGCCCTGAAATGAATAGAAAAGTATTTGTCACTCAGCAGCAATCATTCTTCAAATAAAAGGTTAGCCAGGCAGAGCCCTTAATCAAAGAGTCGGTCTTTCCTGTCAGCAGTGCCTTTTAAATAGCAATGATGAAGGCTAGCTGTCAGTATGGGACTTGATGAGCAGAGTGATTGATCTTCATAAATCATTTTCTTTTAACTTTGTCAGTGAAGAGAAGATTGGTGCTGTATGAATTTTTTTGGTGTTGGTTCTGGGCTGTATTTAAATGAATACATAGAGAGATATCTAAGATATGCCCTTAGATCCATTTAAAAAAGGTTGGAAATAGCATAGGATCTTAATGTATTATGCTGAGTTCATACAGTTTATCATGATTTCAGTTTTCACCAATCTTTTGACTCAGAATTTAATGTTAAAGAGAGTAGATTTAATCCTCAATACCTCCACACAATTTTATGAGCCATTTTCTATGTGTAAAACATGCTTTATAAAATTGCCTTCATGGACATAATTTCATAATAGGCCACATGTGTTAAATTTGGAAACGGAATATTTTTTTACCTATTTTACAAAGACAACATAGGCATCTATAGGCCTTTATAAAATAGGCAGCCAGAACTACACCAGTGGTACAGAAATCTTTACATACAAATTTACACTGTTCTGATGAAGGTGCAATTGTGCAGGTCCTCTGTGTGCATTTACATATGTTAGAAAATATTGTATTTCACTATGGGTCCCTTTTACAAAGAGGCAGTAAGCCCAAAGCAGGTGTACTGCACGCTAAATCGGAGCTACAACCAGCCCAACGTGGCCGCCAGCAGTAGTTGTGGCTCAAGTGTGCACCATTTCCGGTGGGCAGGAAAAAAAATGTTTTCTAGCACGGCACTAACACAGCGATAATCAGGCATCGCCGCATGCTGTCAGTTACCACCGGGTTACCGTGGGAGCCCTTACTGCCACCTCAGTGGGTGGCATTAAGTGCTCCCCTCCACATGGTCATGTGGTAATAGTTATCTTGCCGTATGGCCATTTTAGGGGGGATTTTTACCCACTGTGGTAAAACGGCCCCCGCCGCTACCTCAGGGCCCTTTTTCCCACAGCTTAGTAAGAGGACTACTAAATGTATTACTTTGCCTTGTCTGTGTTAAATTTCATCTGTCATTTAGACACCAAGGTCCCCATATACTTCCTCGCAATGCACTCGTGGTCTAACAGCTTTTAAGAATAATCCCTCAGATTCTATATAGTGTGCCTAGAGATCTGTACCTAAATCCAAACAGATTCTATAACAATGCGCGTAACTTAACAAGCTTAACAAGCTAATGACCTCTGATAACAACACTTAATAAGGAAAAATGCGCAGTAATTGGCACTTATTAGAATTTACATGCACAACTCGCTAAGCGTATTCGGTAATGAAGTGCACCAAACTTCTAATGCGTGCAGGCAAAAGGTGTATGGTTATTGGCGTGGAAATGGGCATTCCAAAATTTATATGAGTAATAGATTTAGGTGCAGAGGGCCATATTCTATGTGCTGAGATATCAACTAAACATCCTATATAATAATTCTCACCTCCAACGTTCTGACTTGGCTGGGACCATGGCGCATTCCGAGTTGGTCTGCTAGGCTCCGTAGATCAGGCTAACATCACCGTAGCCATTATGATATCAACTTCAGAACCCAGGGGGAAAAAACATGCCTCACAGCTGATCCATGTCCAGAGGAGGGGGTTGCTGGACATGGGTGGCTGGAGGGGGGGCAGGGGAGAGGAGGGTCGCTGGACATGGGTGGCTGCAGGGGGGCAGGGGGTCGCTGAGCATGGGTGGCTGGAGGGGGGCAGGGGAGAGAGGAGGGCCGCTGGACATGGGTGACAGGAGGGGGGCAGGGCAGAGAGGAGGTTCGCTGGACTAGGGTGGCTGCAGTGGACGCAGCGGGAGAGGAGGGTCGCTGGACATGGGTGGCTGCAGTGGGCGCAGCGGGAGAGGAGGGTCGCTGGACATGGGTGGCTGCAGGGGGAGAGGAGGGTCGCTGAACATGGGTGGCTGCAGGGGAGCTGAGGAAAACCTTGCTAGCGCCCGTTTCATTTGTGTCAGAAACGGGCCTTTTTTTTACTAGTGTTCTATAATTCTATACGCTTAGTCAGTACTGATTTAAGCACCGATTTTTTTTGGCGCCATATATAGAATCTCCCACAATTTGTTATCTACAAATTTGATCACTTCCTCCCCTTATTTCTCTATCTGTATTCTTTGTTAATATGTTAAACATTGGTCCCAGTACATAGCCCTGGGGCACTCCCACTATTTACCTTTCTCTATTGAGAAAGTTGAACATTTAACTCTATACTCTTGTTTTCTATTATTTAACCAATTACCAATCCACAATAAGACATTGCTAACTTTTTCATTTCTTCAGGAACTTTCTGTAAGGGACTTTATCAAATTACTTCTGAAAATTCAGATACACATGAAGCTCCATTTTGCATAAGGGATCTAGCTCAAGTGAATTCACGTGTTCCTTCTTTGTTGCCTGTGACCAGCAACTTGCCTTTTTCATTTTCTTGGTATTCATTACTCTTCATGTTCTTCCATAGGTTTGGATGTTCACATTCCCCACTATGTTACAAAAGACTCCACTGAACACCATCAAATTCATGTGTGTTTGTCAGCAAGTTCATCAGAAGCAGCAATTTTATAACAATAGACATGGATAGAGTGGTATCAGTTGAAAGTTTCAACAAACAAGTGCTGGAATTAATATATGTAGGGGATAATATTTATTTATTTATTTATTTATTTATTGGGATTTATTAACCGCCTTTATGAAGAGATTCACCCAAGGTGGTGTACAATAGGTACAGGTTAACATCAAACTTAAAATTTTGTTGACAGCATTAGTAAAATGACCAAATATAAACATAAATACAATAAATGAGGTAAACTTGAAAACAGCAAATTGAAACCTAATAAGACTAACATGAAACAAGAAAAAAAAATACACATTTAACAGCACAGGAATTCAAATAACAGAGACATATGATGCAAGCATAATAGTGATGGAATTAGAACATTCAAATAGCATTGCTATGATACTAATGGTTTTCTGCAATACAGTTGACCATATAGCTGAGGGGCCAAATGCAGATATATAGATGGGGACAAGATGCATCATACAGAGTCAGTTGGGATAAATAAATGGGTGGCTAAACTAAAGGCAAGTTTTTGTATAGTTAATCAAGATATAAGGAACTGGTCTAAGTTACAGTGTGTGTAGCAAGCTAGGCCAGGTACAGAATGGGTGTATAGTCAGTCACCCTATGTATTCAAGGCTTGGGAGAAGAGCCAGGCTTTTACCTGCTTCCTGAAGTAGAGATATTCTCAGCAGGGCCGGTCTTAGCAAGTGCGGGGCCCTATGCAGACCAATTTGGTGGGGCCCCATCCTAGCCCTGCCCCCACCCCAGCCCCGCCCACACCCCAGCTCTACCCCATTGATAATATTATTCAATTTTTAGAAAATGTTTTATTTATGAAATTTCAAATAAAGACAAATGAAGCTAAACTTGTACAAAAAAACTGATTAAAATAATAAGCACAATGCTATCATGAACCCCCCCCCCCCGAAATTATTCAGTTCAAGTCCACTACAATTAGTAGGTCCAATTCTCATAACCCCGGGGGGGGGGGGGGGGGGGGGTCAGAGGTGCGGACACACAATCTCTGCAAAACACTATACACAAACTTGTGCAAAAACACACTCATAACCTTACCAAACCATATCAGCACTAATTCCAAGGACAGGATGAACACAACCTTATGCGTGGAAAGACAGAACTGTAATTACACCAGGCTCTAAAACACCAATACACTACCTCGTGAAAAAAACATAACAAAAAGGGCTGCAAATGCTACACGCTAGCAGGATACTGCACCTTGATCACACATGAAAAACACATGACACAACAGATATGAAGGCAAAATACTGAACTGGAAAGTTATCTCAAGAAGTCAGACTCAGCATGCAGCAATAATAGAAAAATTGAAACTTACATGCAAAATATCACAGATGCACATTTCCAAAAGCTGACATATTCCAATTAATAAATTCTGAATAAAATACTTTTTTCTACCTTTGCTGTTTGATCATTTGTTTTTTCTATTCGCTTTGGTCCCAGTGTCTTCTGTTTTATGCAGTGTCTTCTTTTCATTTGATATTTTTTCTCCATCCTCCTGTGTCCTTATGTGTCCTGTCTACCATCTGTAGCACTGTCCCTATCCTTTCTCCAGTTTCAGCATCTGCCTTCAAAGTGTTCCGATCCAGCCCTTAAATTCAGCAATTTCCCCTCCATGCATATCTAGCATTTCTCCTCACTCCCCTTCTTCCATGTGCATCATCTTTCCTCCCCTTCCCTCCATCCATGTCCAGCATTTCTCCTCTATCCCTTCCCCTCCATCCATGTGCATCTCCTTCCTTTGTCTTTCCTTCCCTCCATTCCTGTCCAACATTTCTCCTCTCTCCCTGGGCCCTGCCCACCCCATTCATCCCTATCCAGCAATTCCCCTCTCGCCCTGAGCCCTGCCCTCCCATCCATATCCATCCATGCCCATCTGTTCCCTGCCCCCTCCATTCATCCCTATCCAGCAATTCCCCTCTCTCCCTGAGCCCTGCCCTGCAATCCATATCCATCCATGCCCATCTGTCCCCTGCCCCCTCCGTTCATCCCTATCCAGCAATTCCCCTTTCTCCCTGAGCCCTGCCCTCCCATCCATGCTCCTCTCTGTCCCCTGCTCCCTCCATTCATCATCCCTATCCAGCAATTCCCCTCTCTCCCATCCATGCTCCTCTCCCCTGCCCCCTCCATTCATCCCTATCCAGCAATTCCCCTCTCTCCCTGAGCCCTGCCATCCATGTCCAGGTCCTCTCTCCCTTGCCCTCCCGCTCCCATGTTCAACTGCAGTGCCTGCCCGCCCTAGTGCCCTCTTCTCCCCCAACCAAGGATCATTTTTCTTTTAAATTTACCCTCCGTCGCCGGAATCCGACTGGACAGCAGCACAGCAGCGTCACTGAAAGCGCTCCTCCCCTCCCCCGACGTCTCTAGTAGAACGCAGAAGCTCTTCCTGATTCGTTCATTCTCAGTGTCCCGCCCTCGTGGGGGCCAGGGGCATAGCTATGGGTGGGCCTGGATGGACCCATGCCCATCCAGTCTCAGATCAGGCCCACCATTCTCTGACCCGCCAATCAGCACCTGTCTTCTCAGGCCCTGGTTAGGCTGCACACAGTGCACAGCAGCATTTCAGCCACGTGCAACCTCCAGCAGCAGCCATCCTGACCTGCTTTATTGTTGCTGCACTGTGTTTGGGAACAAGTTGAGTGTCGGGGCCAGGGCAGTACGCGATTAAAGTGACTCTGTGTCTCTATCATCACGGGTGCAGTTGCTGCACTGCTGCATGCTAGTACCGTGTTTCCCCGAATATAAGACACTGTCTTATATTAATTTTTGCGCCCAAAAAGGCGCTAGGTCTTATTTTCAGGGGATGTCTTAGTATTTCGGGGAAACACGGTTGGCCCGCCCCACCTTCCCTCCGTCGCTCCTGCAACTACCGGTAACCCCCCACCCGAGGTCGCCCCCCCCCCACTCGAGATGGTGCTCCCACCCGAAGTCGCCGGACCCCACCCCCCTCCGTCGCTCCGAAACTAACCTGAACTTAAGCCTCCTTTCACTTTCCTTCCAGTTTGCAGGAGCAGCAGGGCAGGCCTCTCCTTCCTTCCGTGCCCCACCCTCACCTGACGTTACGTTACGTCAGGCGAGGGCGGGACACGGAAGGAAGGAGTGGCCTGCCCTCCTGCTGCTGCTGCTTGCTGCGAACTGGAAGGAAAGTGAAAGGAGGCTTAAGTTCAGGTTAGTTTCGGAGCGACGGAGGGGGGTGGGGTCCGGCGACTTCGGGTGGGGGCGCCATCTCGGGTGGGGAGGCGAACTCGGGTGGGGGGTTAGTTTCGGAGAGGTGGGGGGGGCGACCCTACTTACCGGTAAAAGAAAAACTTTGCTAGGCCTTACTTTCGGGGGAGGCCTTATATTTTCCAAGGGCACCAAAAACCTCGGTAGGTCTTATTTTATGGGGATGCCCTATTTTCGGGGAAACACGGTAGCTCTAGCCCTTCTCCTGTGCCAGCCTTTGAAAAATGCAGTGTTTAAACCTATTAGTCTTTCTACTAGATACAGGCATACAGCAGAGTTAACAGACAAACTGAACACACACACACACTGGAAAGAAAGGCTGCCCCTGAAAATCAGGGACACATCTGACATCTGAGTACTGAGAAAGATAAAAAGCAGACTGAACAAAACCCTAGTCGCCTTTTAGCACATCATAAAACGTCTGAAATTAAGTGATATTGAAGAAGCTATAGCAACATGTCTACATAAGGTAATTGATTAAAACTTTGGTTTCAGGTACTCCAGTCCTGTTTTTCACTTTCCAAAGTTATCTAAACTCTAATTAAACAGCACCCAAAATTTCACTGTACTTTTTAAAGCTCATAAAATTGAGCCATGATACAGGAAGCTACAGGTTCACCCAGTCACACAGTAGAAAAGAAAGGGAGATCCTAGAGTTTAAAATATTCTGCCAAAAACCTCGATGACAAAACAAAGTGAATGATCCATAGGAAATGTGGTTTCTGAGATAACCAATCTTTGTTTTAACATATACTTTTATGATCTCCTAATCCGACCTCTATTATGTTCCCATGGGGCAACATGCTTAGCAAATCAAGATGATTGTGTGTTATACGAGTACATAGGTGAAAGATCAACCACCCCACATGGCAGGAAGTATAGCATTAACATCCTGCAAACACTTGAGCAGTTCTGATTTCTTTTGTGTCCAAAGTATGGCCTGTGCACGCCGGTCTGTTCGGGTTTCCCCCACAGTGCACCAGACAGACACAGTGTGTGCCTGTGCCCTGCCAGCACTGAGCGCTCCTGGGCCCCGGGTTTCCTAAACCTGTGGCAAAGTCAGGATCATGAGTGGAGGACCCAGAATAATTTTCCCAGCAGGGCCAACACTGATCATCAGCCTTCAACAGGCACTGCAAGCTTGGGCCTCCAGCAGCACAGATTGCACACCCATCAGGTCCTCAGGAGCAGTAGACCTCTACCTCAGTT
Source organism: Microcaecilia unicolor (assembly GCF_901765095.1). Taxonomy (NCBI): domain Eukaryota; kingdom Metazoa; phylum Chordata; class Amphibia; order Gymnophiona; family Siphonopidae; genus Microcaecilia; species Microcaecilia unicolor. Next base: position 116,817,598 of record NC_044035.1, read on the forward strand.
GTAGGAAGCTCAAGCCAAGGTTAAAAAAAAAAAAGTTTAAATGTATGTGGTGGGGATGGGCTCTGCAGTACCCAGGCAAAATGTTGGTGAGTTTTTGGGTGGGGATGCTTCTGCAATGCCAAGGTAAAGAAAAAAAATGTTTTATGTTTAATATTGGTGGGTTTATGGGTGAGGGTGGGCTCTGCCCAGGATGTAAAAAGAAAAATGTTTTTGGTATACATCAGGGTGTGTGTGTATGTGGCGGTGGTGGGAGATTGGGAAGGGCAGGGGAGATGCCAGACTATGGGGGACAGGTAAAGGGTGGGGTAGGGCTGATGTCAGACTACAGGAAGGGATGGGGGGATGGGGAAGGTAAGGATTGATTCTGTGCTATAGGGATAGATTGTGGGGGGTAGGGAAGGGCTGATGCTGGGCTACAGGGATGGAAGGAGGGGTAGGGAAGGATAGGATAGGGTAGGGCTGATGCTGGGCTACAGGACAATTTCAAATTTTTGGTCCTTTATTCTGTAATTTATGAGGGTTGGTCTGTGTTCTGCATGTGACTGAGGTGAGAGATTCTGCTGGTATGGCATGCAATTTATATGTGGGATCTATGAGTCTGACTTGTCTGACTTTTTCAGTGGGACACGTATTGCTGTTGTGTATATTCACTGCTGCCTTTTTAAAGGTACTGTTATTGGTATTCATGTTCAGAATTGGTGTTAAGGTTTGCAACAGGCTCTGAGAAGCTTATTTGTAGGATTTAGTGTTACTTCACAAAGTATCTGGCAGTTAAGGAATTTTGTGTTGCTATTATTGAGGTGCTCTCAGAATTTGAATACATTTTTTTCTATGGAAAGCTGTAAGAGAAAACATTCTAGTTATGTTCTGTACGCTACAGTACGTGGAAAAAATCTTGATGTTGACAATATGATTTTGCTTATTTTTATCAGTGAAAATTCTGGGACTTTGCTTCATGTGGTTTTTGATGTGTTAATATTTGTGACAAATTTAAATTTATTAACTTGAGTAAATGAATGGTTATTGAAATGAAAGTTTTATATTTTCCTTGCAACCTTTTTTTTAACTAAAATAAATTATATGTGGGCGCTTTTTTGGTTCTGTCACAGACTGCAGTGTTCAGTGTGTCGCCTAAATGAACATAGTTTGTTGGGCGTGTCCCAACCACTGATCTAGATTGTGGGCTTGGGGGCTGCAATGCTTTATTAAGAAAGTTACTTTATTATGCTTCTTCTACCCACATTTGTGGAAGTAAGTGGTTTATGCTGATGCAGGACAGCTGTTTTGGTGCACAGTAGGTGCACGTTCTGTCTACCACCACTTAGTAAAAGGCCTCCCAAGTGCATTCTAACATATTATTTAGTAATATCCCAATAAATACTACTCACACCTATATACACATTGCCCATCCATATTAGTTTTGGGCCCACCCAAAATGTCAAGTCTGGGTACGCCATTGGTGGGGGCTAGTTCTGAGACGGCTGACTGGTGGGTATCTCATCATTCAATTTCTTTTGATGAGGGGCAGATAGTGATTATCCTTGAAAGGATTATTATAAATGTTGTCATATGTAGAATACTGATTTATGTGAGAAAGGTCTCTTACAAAATTAGATTGTAGCTAAAAGTGCATGTATTTTATAAGGATGAAATGTAGACACTTTCCTGGCCTATTAACTTGAGCGACCGGTTATAAAATCGCCCTCAGAGTGGCTGCTTGTCAGAAAATTCATATAAGTGGAACTAATTAAGTGAGAAATCCAGTATTTATTTTTTTTTAATTTGGAAGAAAAAAATGGCATGCAGAGGATTAAGGACTATAACCACATCATTTTAAGGCCTAGCCAAAATGAACACTTTATGAAAGTTATGTTTCCTTCAAAGGTTCAGGAGCTGACAAGGAACTTATTTTTCATGTATCTTCCCATTGTAAAATGAGAAATAATTGCATTGGGGTAATTCTATAACTGTATACCTACATTTAAGCTCTGGTGGGCACCTATGTGGTACCAATTCTATAGAGGAGATGCCAGCTTTCCTTTGCGGAATTCTAGCCTGACCAGGTATATATGTGTGTGCCAAAATGTTGAAAATAGACATGTAACTTATGGTATACCTATTTGCATGTCTACATGTAAAATGTGCACTATATAAGATATGCACCTATTTACAGAATAGCACTTCGAGTTTTGGCATTTATATGTGTATGTGCCATTATTTTAAATATTTGCATAATCAGTGCATTAGAACCCCCTTTAAAGAATTACCCCTATAAGGTTTGGCTGACCCAAACCACATCCAGGATACACCACCTTTAAATCTCTGTGTACCAGGCATTTATATATGCAAAGAGCAACTTTCAGAAATTGTTAATTACACGTGTAAATACTTCTCAAAATGACATTCTGTGTGAACTAACTAACCCTTAGCTAGTGCCATTACCCTCCAGAGGCTCTACCTGTGAAATCATCTGCTGCCTGAGATGGGAGGAGTTGACAGCCGCAAGGATGTCCTTGGATGACATCAGCATTACACCATTTAAATGCTGCCGGCTCCTGAGGTATCACACCGAAGGGGCGTGCCAAAGGAGTAGGTTCCACCCCTTTATACACCCCTTCATATGCACTTTGGATGCAACTTTGGCATGAAGGTTTGATTTTTAAACGTAATTTTATTTTTTGTGATATCTGGAATTTTTATTTGACAAGATCACTCGATTTTGTTTTTATGCTTTGCTCTATTGGGATTTCGCTCATCACAAATTGGGGATGCAAAGTCTTTTGATTTTTCAATCTGGTTTGGTGGACAACAATTTGTAGCAAAGACCTAAATGCCCCTTTCATGTCAATCATAAATATTTAGTTGACTGCTCTTGATTACATCATCAGACCATTGAGGCTATCATCGGAAATAGACCTGCTTTTTATGGATCAGGCAGGAATTGGTCATCTAATTTGAAACTTGGACTGACACAGAAAAGAGCTTGGCCTAAAATTCATCCACATCTTCTTCCACTGAAGAAATGTTTCTCATCATTTAACAGTTTAGATTGTACACCAGTCCCTTTCCTGTATGCGAATGCTAGATCTATTAATAACAAGTTATTACTGTTAAATGATTTGTTAGTATCCCCAGATATATGCTTCTGTTTATTTCTGAGACTTGGATAACTGAGACTAGTTTGTCACTGGTCCACCTTTGCCCATCGCGTTATAATATTATGAGTAACCCAAGGTTGGATAAGCGAGGTGAGGGATTGCCTGTGGTTTTTATATCTTTTTTTACCAATATCTTTAGTTAAGTCTCATGTCTCCCCTGAGTTGGAATATGTTTGTGTGCCTTACATGATGATCTATCAACTACTGCTGTAGGTATACTATTCATTTATAGACCCCAAGTTCTTGGCACAGGGTGGCTTTTTTTATTAAGGAAACTAATATCACAAATTCTTAGTCAAATTGGCAGGGATTTCCTTTTGGGGGACTTAAATTTACACCTAGATGATCATCAGGATAGTAATGTTAATGATTTTAAAGTTTGTTTTTTTCATGAATGTGATTTGTTATTGCTGGATGAAGGGCCTACTCAAAAGAAAGGGCACTCTCAAAGAAGTAGAAGTGTGAAAAGCAAGAGTAGAGGTAGGAACTTACAAAATGTAATCAGGATTAATATAGATCACTCTGTTGAAGAAAAGTTTGTGGTTACTGAATGTATCTATTTTAATACCCATTCTGTGTGTAATAAAACAGATTTGCTAGGGGATTTAATCAGAGAAAGACAACTTGGGTTGATTTTTATTACTGAAACATGGCTCCCTGACTTGAACTCTCCTTTGATTCTTTTTCTCCATCTGGTTATAGACCCATTCATTGTAATAGACTGGATAAAAGGGGAGGAGGTGTAGCATTGTTATATAAGCATTTTTATAATATTAAACTTATAGAAAATTCAGTAAAAGAGTTGCTGGAATATATGGTTTTCCAATTTTTAGACAATGGTAGTAGGAACAGTATTGGATTTCTGTTATTTTAAAGACCACCTGGTTGCTGGAACTTAGCTTATAAGAAAATTACTGAAGTTGTTAGTCATTACTCTGTGCTGTTTGATAAACTGGTTCTAAATCTTTATCTGGAAAATGATGCTGACCAGACGGTCTGTTACTTTAAAGATTTCTTGTTGTCACTAAACTTGCAGCTCTGTCCTATGAATATAACACATAATAGAGGTCGTATGCTAGATTTTATAGTTTACTCTACAGATAATGGTCTAGAGTTATTGGTAGGAAATATATCTTGGGAACCTGTTATATGGACTGACGGATCATTATCTTTCTACTTTCTATTTAAGAATTCCTGAAAATGTGGTAATTATTGAGAATGGCTGGAAGAATAAAAAAGAAGTTATATGTTGTAGGTTTCCAGATAAAGATATTTTTTGGAACAAGGTCTTAACACAGAATCTACTCCTTCAAATGCTCAAGGGATGATTCGAGTATGGAATACTGCTATTTATGGAGTACTACATAGGTTAGTGCCTTTACATAGAAAATTAAAGAATAAAAAAATCTGAAAATCCCTGGTACACTAACATTTTGCAGGATTTGAAAAGGAAATGCAGAGTGGTAGAATGAAAATGGAGAAAAACTAGAGAGTATAGTTTGTATCAGGCTTGGAGGAATAGTATTCGGGATTATAAAAAGGCAATGGAGGAAGCAAAAGTTCAGTTCTATGCTAAAACGATAAATGATTCTGAAGATGCTTTCAAAACACTGTTCAAAATTTATATTGAATTAATTAGTACTGAAAGAACCAGGTCTATTTTTTAAATATCTCAGTCTTCTGCAGATCGGCTTGATCATTTTTGCAATCTAAGGTTAACATTAGACAGTTATTTGTATTAAATAATATTGATACTGATTTAGCACAGTTTGAATGACTGGTTAACCAGATAGTTGGTATACCAGCAGATTATGGAATTAATTTGCTCCTGTTTCTTTTACTATGATAGGAACGATTCTGGGAAGGGTGGCCAAGAAAGGAAGTCCTTTGGATATTTGTCCATCTTTTTATTTAAAAGTAATTCCTTCTTAGATCTTAATATGGCTTACTGCATTTATAAACAAGGTGTTGCTGGAAGGTGTTTATCCTAATGAAATTGCTTCGATTTATCTTACTCCCATTCCTAAAAATATAGAAGGAGACCTCATTCAAGTCAAAAACTTTAGAACAGTGGTGAACTATCAATTTTCACTTTTTTTTAGAAGACTCTATTGACCCTCTTTACTAAGTTGTGCTAGCGTTTTTAGTGCATGCTAAAAATTAGCACACACAAACCATTCCCATAGGAATATTATAGGCATTTACACTGTTAGTGTGTGCTAAAAACGCTAATGCACCTTTAGCACGGCTTAGTAAACAGGGCCCTATATATTTACATTCATCACAGTACTGGTTTTGCCTGATGCATAGCACAGAGATAATGCTTATAGTGCTTATAACAGAAATAAAATGATACATAGTCTTGGGTAAGGAAGCTGTCCAATTGCAGTTTGATATTTCTGTAGTGTTTGATGCCATGGATCATGATTTGCTGCTTTTTAGATTGAGTGAAATGGGTATTGGGGGATCAGTTCTTAAATGGTTTTTGTCCTTCTTGGGAAATAGACAATATAGCATTTTGAAGAATGGTGTAGCATCAAAGGGTTGGAAGCCAAACTATTGTGTCCTTCAAGGGTCCCCATTGTCGCCTCAACTTTTTATTGTTTTCATGAGCCATTTGGGAGGTTATTTGCAGTCTTTAAACATTTTTTTCATTATTGTATGCATATGACATTTTTGTTTTGTGCCCTGTTCAAGATTCTTTGGGGAATACTTTTTCATTACTAAGGCATTATATAAAATTAGTAGAAGATTGGGCTTCAGCTAACTTTCTTAAACTTAATATGCAGTAAACAAAGTTAGTATGGTTTGGTGACCAGCAGAAGGTCTTTTCTGAAATAACAAATATTTCCTCAGGTACTTCTTTAAGATTTGATAATAAATCAAAAGTACTTAGCATAATTTTAGATTCTAAGCTTTCTAATGAACACCAGATTAATGCTTTGGTAAGGAAATTGTTTTTTCATCTAAGGAAATTGAAAGCTATTAGGGCATCCTTAAGCCCTGGTGGATTTCGAACAATAGCACAGGCACTTTTGCTTCCATTATTGGATTATTGTAATTCTTTATATTGTGGCATAAATAAACAATGAATGCAGCGACTCCAACTTCTGCAGAATACAGCTGCTAGATTAATCTTTGGATCAGGCAGGTTTTGTGAAGTTAACTCCCTGTTGAATAATATACATTGACTAAGATTAGAACCTTGATTTCAATCTAAAATAGCCTGTCTGGTCTATAAATGGTGCTAATTCAGTTATGGTAGGAAACTTACTTATATTCCCAAATCATAGAGGGCATCTAAGGAGTTCTAAAATATGTCTCTCAATGTCCCTTCTGTAAAAAAAACATGCAATTGAAATCTGTTTGGGAACATTCTTTTGCCTTCTAAGGCACAAAAATATGGAATAGTGTACCTACAACAGTTTGCTTAACTACTCCTTAGAGTTCTTTTTGAAAGGTCTTAAAACGTGTTTGTTTGTTTCTTAATGTTTCATAAAAATAACTTGGATATTTTTATTAATATTAGATTATTGATTTTAATGTAATTTTATCCCATTGGAATATCTCTTTGCTCTGTGATCTGCTTTGAATCGCAAGTTAAAAGTGGACTAGAAATCGCAGAAGAGAATTTAGCTGTTTTCCCCTCTAATTTAGGTACTTCAGCTTCTTGGAATCCTTTTCCCTGGTCCAATCACTTTTTATTGGAGTTTACTTTAAACTTGTGTTTGACTATGCCACCTTCTAAATATGTAACTAGAACCATCTTCTGTCATAGAAAGGTGGATATTGGGAAAAGGCAATTGATCTTTTGCTTTTGATTGATGATAATTTGCAATAATTGAAACAACTGTGGGATTCTGTTTCCATTACGGTTCTTGATGAATTGGCACCATTAACTTTAATAAAGATTGTATCTAATAGGAAAAGTCCTTGGTATACTGAGGAACTCCTATTATCGAAACAAGCCTGTAGATGCCTAGAGATTACATGTCATAGAACTAAAGATCATTCTGTCAAACATATGTGGAAAAAACCCAATTCAGTCATTACGAGAGGAAAACTGCTGAGATAGGGAGGTCATACTATATTAAAACAATTGGACCTGGTTCTATAGGCACTGGACAGTTATTCCATTTGGTAAAGAATCTGACTGGTTCTCCCCCTCATAGTGGATTCTGACAATGTGGGTCAACTATCTGCTCAGGAGTTAGCAGACTATTTTTCATCTATGGTCAGACAGATTCACACTGAACTGAATGAAGTAAAATCTAGTCCTAAATCAACTGATATAAATCCTGATAAATTAGTGTCTGTTGAGCAGAACTGGTACTCTTTTTGTTGCATCATCACAGAGGAGGTTAAGATGTTTTTAACTAGAGTCTCTCACTCCCAATGCTGTTTGGATATTACTCCAAAGTATTTGCTTCCAAATGCCCCTTCGGTTTTGTCCAGTGGTCAGTTTCTGGAATAAATGATTTGTTATAATCAGACTTTCTTCCTCTTCATATGGGCAGAATAATTTTGACACCAATACCTAAAGGTACAGATGGCAATCTTTGCCCTGAAAGTTTCAATCAGTTGCCAATATACCTTTTATAACAAAACTTATTGAGTCATATGTGAGTTCTTTGTTTGCTGACAACTTAGACAAATTTTCATGCTTACATTCAACTCAGTTTGGCTTTAGATCAGGCCATAGCACAGAAGCTCTTTTGTTGGTATTGACTACAATTGTCAAGAAGTATCTGAGTATGGGGAAACAAACAGTGCTGTTACAATTTGATATATCCACCACATTTGATGTAGTGGATCATAAACTACTGTGGAAAGTTTGAGTGGGATAGCGATTGGAGGCCCTGGCCTCAAATGATTTCAGGAAATTTAACTAACAGGAGCTATAGTGTAAAGAAGAACAGTGCGTTTTCTCAATTTTGTTCTCCAGGTTGTGGTGTTTTCTCTCCTTTTTAACTTGTTAATAGCTTCCTTAGATAGTATCCAGTTTAATCCAGAAGAAATATTGTTATCATATGCTGATGATATATTGTTATTAGTACCTATATCTGTTAATGAGCAAGAAACTTCAAATAGACTACATTCTGCGATGAAAAAGATTAGAATTGGGCTTCAGAAAATAACTTGAAGCTCAACTCTAATAAAACTAAAATTCTTAGGTTTTCTAACCCTGGAGTGATGGTGCCCAAACAGATAGTTTTGTCACTAACTAAGGGGCCCTTTTACTAAGGTGTGCCGAAAAATGGCCTGTGCTGGTATAGGCGCATGTTTTGGACATGCACATGTCCATTTTTCAGTATGCCCTCAAAAAAGGCCTTTTTTTGTAGCCAAAAATGGATGTGCAGCAAAATTAAAACCAGCGCGCATCTATTTTTGGCATGAGACCTTATCACCACCCATTGACTTAGTGGTAAGCTCTCAGGCGGTAATCGTCAGCATGTGTACACTGCCGATTACCAGCGAGTAAGCGCCACGCAATACAAAATTTCTACTGCATGTTATGGACATGCGTCAAAAATGGAGTTGCCACCCAGGACACGCGGTAGTTCCAATTTGATGTACGTAGGTCCCTAAGATTCTTTTGGTAGAGGAGCAAGCAAGACTCCTGGGGGTAATATTTGATTCTTCTTTGAAATTTGAGCCTCAGATTAATCAGCTCTAGAAGAGGACTATTTTTTAAGCTAAAACAACTAAGAATTATGAGATCATTTGTTGAGTTGCCTGTCTATGCCCTGCTAGTTCAGATGTTAGTGCTTCCACATCTGGACTATTGTAACATTCTCTACCTGGGTATATCAGCTTAGCTGTTTTTAAAAAGTGCAGTTAATTCAAAATACTTCTGTCAGACTGATTTTTAATCTGAGGAAATATAATATTTCATCTTATTGTCTATCCTTACATTGGCTCCAAGTTTAGCAAATAATCTTATTCAAATCTGTCAGTATAGTCTTTTGGGCCATTTATGGCTACTCTTCCTCTTTAGTCACTGATGGGCTCTTTTACAAAGGTGTGGTAGGCTTTACGCATGTGCAGTGCATGCCAAAACAAGACTACCACCAGGCTAGCACACCCCCTTGGCGGTAATTTTGGATTTGGCACGTGCCAATAACGTTGGGACAAACATTTTTTAAATTTCCTACTGTGCATGTTGTTTTCAGCTTTAATTGGCAGTTTGCATGCACTGACCGGTCACCACAGATGTAACTGGTGAGCCCGTACTGCTAGATCAATGGGTGGCGTTAAAGGCTCAGGCCATAATTAGGCACACACTGGCTTCTATTTTACCTCAGGCCCTTTTTCTGGCTCATTGAAAAATGCCCTTTTTCCCAGATGCGGTACAAACTGGCCCAGCATGTGCCAAAAACACACGCCCACACTACTGTAGGCCACTTTTTTCCACGCTTAGTAAAAGGACCCCTGACCTAGCTAGATCCTCTATGGGTAGATTTTCCTTACGATTACATGACATGCTTATATTAGGGCACATAGCTCTAAAAGGGGTCCGGTATTCTAAAATAGCTAAGTCCATCTTGTCTAGCTTTGTGATTTCATTTTTGAACTCCCTTCCTATTACTATCAGAATTAATAATACTTACTTATCATTTTGTAGACAAAAACAAGAGGCACTAATCTGCCCACTGAGAAATTAACAGGATAAAAGCAGATCACATAAAAAAACCACAGGAACGAGTGAATAAAAAAGGAGAAGTGGTTTAATAAAGCAGTTACCCGACATGGCCATGTTTTGCTCTCAGGCTGCGTCAGGGGTACAAAAAAACTACAAAATAAAAACATACAAATTAAGTCTACAACATCATTACAAAGCAAAAGTTTCCAAACAATAGCTTAATAAATATTAAATAATTAAAATCATATTAAAACTGTAAAATAGTAAATCAATAACAACTTAGAACTTTAATTTAAAAAAATGAATAAAACATTTAATATAACAACAATCAAAGTTTAAAAAGAATATATACTCACAAACAGACAACAGGAGAGCATAGAGTGATAGTGTATATGAAGGCAGAACAACTAAGTCAGTATGACATGCTATTCAATAAGACATATAATTTCATGTGACTTAGGTGTTCAAGTGCTCATACTAAAGATCTAAATTTACAAAAAATACTTTTCTACATACCTAAAAGGGGTGGGTAACAGGGTCTACCCCTAATAGTAAAAAATCAAACCACCTGAAATGCAGAACACATGACAAAATCTCAATGCTTAGTGTTGATGAAGTGAAAGGTATGTCCAATATTAAGATATGGATCTTAGTTTGATTGGTTATACTATCAAATCACCTTTAGCTAGATGTATATGAAATTAATAATGGAGGATCAAAATCATTGAGCACATCTATATATCTATCTTTATGTATTGTGAATTAAAAACTTCTAAACAACCACATTCAAATGTGCAGTATAAGAGCTTATCGGCGACCTAACTCTATTAAGTATTCTTGTATATTTATATTTTCATTTCTGACTAATAAACACTATTTCTTTCAGAACCAAAGCGTTAATTTATCAAATATCCATGTACTTAATGTACTTCATGTCAGTCATATTCATTCTTTCAAATAGCCATGATACAAACACTATTTGGAGTTAACAACTAAAACAGACTCCAAATCTTGCAGAAATATGAATGAAACTAACAAAGTTTGTCGTTCAGTAATTTCAGTCAATGACGTTTTAAGTAATTCTGATACATTTAAATCCGGTTGTACCAAAGATTGTGCTTCTTTCTTTTTAGTCAAATAATAAATTTTATTCAATGGAGGTATATTTTCCAAGGTAAATTTAAAATTTTCTACCAAATATCTTTTAAAAATCTCTATGGGAGTGTATATAGGAGTCCGTGGGCTTTTTTTGAGGGGATACTTGGGGGTACTGAGTACCGGCACCTTTTCCACTGTCTGCTAAAATTTACCCATGGTCTTCATATTTTAATAAAAGAGTACATACAAATTCTGCCTTGTCATAGATTCTGTGACTGGTTGCAGAGGGCACTGGCTATTGTGGGGTGGGTCCCTCAGTGAATACCCCATCCCTGAAGGGTGGCCTGGCATTTGAATACCAGCACCTTTTTTGCTAGAAAAAATGCACTGCTCGTGAGTCACCTCACAAGCACCTTTACTCAATGTGCCTGGGAGCATCAGGCTGCATAGCTGTTGCCTGATGCTTCCAGGCCCATGTGAATGGGTCCGTGAGGCTCCTTTTAATGACCTCTCCATTCTGCCACTCCCCCTTTCCCTTGTGAAGGACAAGTAGACACCTTTTTCCAGTCTGCTTATATTTCTTTATAAAATTCTAGAGGCAATTTGCAGAATTCAAGGTTAGATTGGCTGTGCGGGCATTTACGCTGGCATATTTTTAAAACAAGTACATAAATAATAACTTTGCTCATGCTTCGTGCAAACTCTGCTCCAGAACATACCTAGTACAGGTTGCATAAAGTATACACCTTCTTCTCACCACTGCATGCATAAATCCTGGTGTACTTTAATAAAAAACCTTATACTTGTGAAAACTTTATATAATTACACCCTTAGTGGATCTATATTACAGACCTATGCATATAAATGCAGCCAATCAACTAGTGAAGCTGCAATGTTTTCTTTTTTTAAATTGGAGGTGGAAGTAATGGGCAATGAGGGAAAATTACTCTTAACCCTTCATGTAGGGGCCCTTTTACTAAAGGCATTAAGTCCTAACACATGGTTTCTGTGTAATAACGGGCTTACTGTAGAACATGTTAGTGCTGATGCTAATACTGTTTATGCAACACAATGAAATATCTTAATAAGTAGCTGACGGGGGAGTGCAGTTGAGATATATAGACGAGATAAGACGGATACTACAAAGCAATTGGGCTAAATATTTGGGTTCTAAATTGAAAGCAAATCATATGTACAATTAAATAAAATATGAGGAGCTAGTCTAAGTTACAGAGTGTGTAGCAAGCTAGCCCAGGTGTGGAGTGACTGGATAGTTGGTCACTGCATGCATTAAAAGCTTGAGAGAAGTGGCAGACTTTCACCTACTTCCTGAAATAAAGGTAGTCTTCAGTTTGGTGTAGCCAGTGGTGTGCTGGTAAATTTTTAATAACAGGCCCTCTCCCCAGTCCACCTCTGCCCCCCCCCCCCCCGTCTACCTCTGCCCCCCCCCTCCAAATTGCAGAGCTGGCTATACCCAGGGAGAGAGCCGGGGGGGAGGGGTCATGCATTACTCTCTCTGAGAATTTTTTTTTATTTTTAAATGCTTCCAGGTTCCAATCTAATTCAAGTTTAACATGGGATAAAATGCCATAAATAAGTAAATAAATAGACAGAAACTCTGAACATTGAGAACCTGATTCTCATAACATGATGTCTGTTTTAGAAGCCCATTACCAGGAGAAAAAAAATCTCTGCAGGGTTAAATGTCATAAATAACTAAATAAATACATAGATAGATAGAAACTCTGAATGCTGAGCACCTGATCCTTATAATGACATCTGTTTTAATGGCCCTTTACCAGGAGAAAAAAGATCTCTGCACAAATATAATACATGCTAGGGTGTCCCTATAACCAGCCCCTCTAAATGACACACTGAATATGATTGATAACAAATTACTACTCTATCTATGAAAAGTTATTCCATTACTATACTTCCTCTGACCTCTGTGTACATCTGTATGCTGCCAAAGCTGGCATGTTTGAAAATATAAGAGAGATTGAATTAAAATGCTACCAACAATAAAGAACGACAACCTAGATGCAGCAGCTCATAAGTTTGCTTGATTTTGTTTTCAGTTTAACGGCGAAGACAGCTGCAGGGGAAGGGGAAACAGACTAACTTAAATAGCTTCAACTTTTTTTTTTTTTACTTCATGCTGTCTTCATTCAAACCCAGCATCATCTCCCTCCTGCTGCTCCTCTGCTTACCTCTCTCTCAGCTTCCATTCCCTCTGGCCATTGTTCAAACATTACTTGTTCCAGCAGCTGTAACACGAGACGCTGCCTGATCCACCCCGAGCCTGTCTCTGCCAAGTGAGTGAGTGTACAGCCCCACTGATGCAACTTCCTGTTGGTGGGATCTAGCAGAGAAAAGGCTCCGGGTTGGTCAGGCAGTGGTGAGGGGGGGATGATGATCCTAAGGGACGACATGACGAGGTATGCTGGGAGCCTATGCTTGTGTGCTTGCTGCCTGACTCCAACAACCGGCTCGCAAAAATCATTAAAATTTATCAAGGGGTTCGTGCGAGCCGGTGCGAGCCGGCTCCAGCACACCACTGGGTGTAGCCCTTCTGGGAGTGAGCTCCAGAGTGTGGGGGCTACTTCTAAGAAGGCTTGCTGGCAGGTATCACATTGTGAAATTTCTTTTGATGAGGGTACAGAGAGTAATGCTCCTTGAGAGGTCCTTAAAGGCCTCAAAGGGTGTGTAGATGGTTCACTTATTCTTTAGGTAGTCTAGCCCATTTTGTCTGAGGACCTTAAAAATCAAAGATAAAGTTTTAAATTTGATCCTGTAAGGGATATATATGCTCTCCTTTGTAAGAGGGGACATGTATATATAAATTTTTGGCCTGCCCAAATTATGCTCATACTGCACCCCCTTGAAATTGCTATGTCCCAGGAATCTTCATGTATAAATAACAGCTCTCTGAAATTGCAATTGGAGATGCTTTTAAAATGACCCCATTAGTGCTGTACATTTTGTGTTTATGTGGTGCTGTAATGTTGATTGTTACATTACTGCTGGCTAGAGGACACACTCATTCTATTTGTTTCCCTTTTTGTTCTCTCTTTGAGGGAGATAGTCCAAATAAAATTGCTGAATTAAATACTGTAATTATAAGTTTGCATTTCCTGTTAAATAATCAATAAGAGATGTAGACGATACATATGTATTGTAGCTGTCATATAGTGCACTTGATGTGTTTATTGTGTTTTTACTCACCATTGCAAGAATTAAGGAACAGATATGATAGACTGGATACAGCTGGTGTACCATGAAATGATTATTATTCACTGTCAAAATATTTCAACTGAATTCATTTACTTGCTGTACAGTGCCCATTTTCCCTTATGTATTACAATTTAACTCTGTATTGGAAAAAACGTTTAATGAACTTGTAATCACCTTATTATTGCCATACCTTTCAGTTATCTTATTTGGTATCCACTATTAAATGAATTTTTTTATTGTCGTGTTGTTAAAGTACTGTCTTTAGGACACATATATTAACTAAAATGTATTGACTAGAAAAATCAATTTTGTGTTTTACATGGTGCACTCCTTAAATGTGTTGGTCTTTTTCCATTTGAAACACCACTTAAGGCAGATTTAAATCATTACAGCAGCAGTTCAATGATATTTGCTTTTGTTCTTTCTAAGACGGAAAGATTGAATTGAAATTCCAGTTTTCATTTATACAAAATGTTGCCTGCTGCAAACTGAAGAAAGCATTTCTTCAGCTTTTGAAAATATTTGCATGAGAAAAGAATTGATGTATTCTAATTTTTTTATTCCTTCATAGTCACTGAAGCCACTCCTTCATTACCTTAGATGGCAGTGTAGGTGACAGGTCACCCATTCGGAGGCTGGCAAAGAAGCTAAGGTGATAGTTGTTTAGGAAGATCAGTAGAAAATCTTAGTCATTACCCTGAGTTTGAAAAGCATCTTCGTGGAAAATCAAATAGAAGAAAATAGGGCAATAATGACTATATACTTAGCAATTTTATTCCAATCCTTTTCTGTGGGGTGGAGTGAATTTCAGTTTTGACCATACTAAAATATGCATAGGGATGATTTTTCTTTTTATGGACATGCACAGTTGCTCTGATGAGGTCAACAACATCTAGAAAGGGATAGAAGAAGCACATACCCTTAGATTCTATATATGGTGCACAAATTTGGTTGCCGATCAAAGTTGCATACACAAATTAATTGGTTTATGAGCTAATTCATTGCAATAAATTGATGTTAGCAATTATTGCAGTTAAAACATTATTAAATACTTATGCATCATCTTACTGGGTGCTATTCTATAACATCCACAGGAAAAGCAGGAAAATATCCTCTATGATAACCCAAAGGAACCACAACAGTAGTAGATGATGATACAGTGACAATCCAGCAGAGAAATGCATCTTAACTCTTTAGTATCCAATGTTCCCGTAATAAGCCATATGGGAACAGATTGATGGGAACATTGGACACTAAAGGCTTAAAGAGCTTTATTGACGCACCAGAAAGATCTCCCCAGGCCATGTTTTGGCAGATGCAGGCACCTGCCTCAGGGGTCACAATAAACACTATGAAAAGGAGAATAAACCTTAAATCAATAAATGAACATCTAGAAACAAATATAATAGTTACATAAAAACTATAAATAATGCATCACAATCTCAAAACATAAAATAAATGAAAAACAATAGAATAAAGTGGACTGCAACATTGATTAGGGTAAAAAGCAATTAAATAAAATGGACTGCAACATAGATAATTATTTTAAAAAATTAATATAAATAGATGATGGGTAAAAGGCTCACTGGTTTTTTTAATTATTGTGATGTTTGTCCATGCCAGTGAGCTTTTTACCCATGCCCAGTTGAAGATACCACGCATTAAGTTTATTCTCAATTAGTGAAGATGAAATGGTAAAGGTGCGGTATCTATAATTGGGCATGTTCACAACAGTTAGCATACAGCCTTCGCATTTATCATGCGTTAGTTTTTATAGTTATATTTTTTGAGTTCTGCTACATTAAAGCAAATTGATTGCTGTATAGAATCAAGTCAAAATTATAAACAGTAAATAAAAAAAGGTGAGGGTTTTCTGGGCTTCTTAAATAAACAGGCTCAGTAGATGTTTTCTCATGAATGTGCAGTCCATTCTCATTCTCCCCTGCCCCCCCCCCCCCTTACACATCTTGTTCCCACCCTTGTTGCTGCCAAGAAGTTTGAATGGGAGTTTTGGCATGCTGGCTATTTTTCAGTAAATGATAGCAATTACCGTGTGCCTGCACTAGCAGTTAGCACTCATTTAAATCCCATGCTAACTGCTTAGCACACCAGCAAACAGGATCCTATATTTTTGTTCAAACATGAAAATGTATATAATTTCAGACATCATTGTCAAAAGTTATGACCAAGGAAAATAGGCAAATCTTAAGAAACAAATAGTATGATGTTAGAACATTTATTAACTTGAAGATACTGCATGTTAATACATGGTCCCTTAAAATATATTTTAAGTAAAAAGTTATCATTATTCAAACAGGCCTTGTCTTTCATTGTTACTGTTTTCATTAATGTATGCCTACTTACTCATAGATTCATTATCATATTCACAAATAGGGTCTCTTATAAGGCCTGCTGCCATACAGGCAGTGGTGTGCTGGTAAACAAAAGGTTCTCTCTAAAAAAAAAAAAAACACCTGTAGATATGTACGTAACTGTATTATACATTCTATTGGTACAAATGATATATGCAGGCAGCAACCAATTTACAAATATTAAAACATACAATATTCTTTACTGTAAATACTAAATATGTAAGAACATAAGAGTAGCCATACTAGGTCAGACCAATGGTCCATCTAGCCCAGTGTCCTGTTTTACAAACAGTGGCCAAGCCAGGTCACAAGTACCTGGCAGAAACCCAAATTGTGGCAACACTCCATAGTACAAATTCCATGGCAAGCAGTTGCTTCTCATTTCTGTCCCAATAGCAGACTGGACGTTTCCTCCAGGAATTTGTCCAAACCTTTTTAAACACTAATTTGCTAACCACTGTTACCACCTCCTGTTCCAGAGCTTAATTATTCATTGAGTGAAATAAAATGTCCTCCTATTTGTTTTAAAAGTATTTCCATTTAATTTCCTCGAGTGTCCCCTAGTCTTTGTACTTTTGAAATGAGTAAAAAATCGATTTACTTCTACAACACCACTCAGGATTTTGTAGACCTCAGTCATATCTCCCCTCAACTGTCTCTTTTCCAAGCTGAAGAACCCTAACGTTTTAGCCTTTCCTCCTACTAGAGGAGTTCCTTCCCCTTTTTCATTTTGGTCGCTCTTCTTTGAACCTTTTCTAATTCCGATATATCTTTTTTGAGATATGTCGACAAGAACTGCACGCAATACTCAAGGTGCGGAACACACCACGGAGCGATACAAAGGCATTATAGTATTTTCAGTCTTTTTCACCATCCCTTTCCTAGTAATTCCTAGTATCCTGTTTGCTTTTTTGGCCACTGCTGCACACTGAGCAGAAGATTTCAGTGTATTATCTACTACGACACCCAGATCTTTTTCTTGATAACAGATCCCCAAGGTGGACCCCTACCATCGGATAACTGTGATTCGGATTATTCTTTCCAATGTGCATCACCTTGCATTTGTCCACATTAAATTTCATCTGCCATTTGGACGCCCAGTCTTCCAATTTCCTAAGGTCTTCCTGCAATATTTCACAGTCCACACGTGTTTTAACAACGTTGAATAGTTTTGTATCATCTGCAAATTTGATCACCTCACTTGCTATTCCAATTTCCATATAATTTATAAATATGTTAAATGGTACCAGTCCCAGTACAGATCCCTGTTCACTTTTCTCCATTGAGAGAAATTACCATTTAACCCTACCCTCTGTTTTCTGTCCAATAACCAATTCCTAACCCACACCAGAACATTGTCTCCTATTCCATAACTTTTTAATTTTCTCAGGAGTCTCTCATGAGGAACTTTATCAAAAGCTTTCTGAAAATCTACAAACACTACATCAACCAGCTCACCTTTATCCACATGTTTATTCATGCCTTGAAGCAAATTGGTGAGGCAAGACTTCCTTGGCTGAACCCATGCTGACTCTGAACCATTGAACCATGTTTATGTATGTGTTCTGTAATTTTTTTCTTTATAATACTTTCCACTATTTTGCTCGGCACTGACATCAGGCTTACCAGTCTATAATTTCCCATATCACCCCTAGAACCATTTTAAAAAATTGGAATCACATTGGCCATCCTCCAATCTTCAGGTACTATGGATGATTTTAGTGACCGGTTACATATTACTAACAGCAGATCAGCAATGCTTGAGTTCTTTGAGTACCCTTGAATGTATGCCATCCAATCCATGTGATTTACTATTTAATTTGTCAGTTTCGGTCAGTACACCTTTCAGATTCACAGAGATTTCTTTCAGTGCCTACACATCATCGCCCTTGAAAACCAAATCCGGTACAGGCAGATCTCTTACATCTTCTTCTGTAAAGACAGAAGCAAAGAATTCACTCAGTTTCTCTGCTATGGCCTTGTCCTCCCTGAGCACACCTTTTGCTCCTTCACAATCTAATGGTCCCACGGATTCCCTCACAGGCTTTCTGTTTCTGATATGCCTGAAAAAGTTATTACTGTAAGTTTTAGCCTCTATGGCAAGTTTGTCTTCATATTCTCTTTTAGCCTTCTTTATTAATGCTTTGCATCTGACTTGCTAATGCTTGTGTTGCTTCATATTTTCTTCATTTGGGTCCTTTTCCCATTCTTTGAAGGACAATCTTTTGGCTGTAATGGCCTCTTTTACTTTACCTTTTAACCATGCTGGCTGACATTTTCACTTCTTTCCACCTTTGCAAATACGTGGAATGCATCTGGACTAGGCTTCCAAGATGGTATTTTTGAATAACATCCACACCTGATTTAGCATCCTAACCTTTGCAGCCGATCCTTTTAAGTTTCTTTTTAACCATTTTCCTCAATTTATTATAGTTGCCCTTTCAAAAATTAAATGCAGCTACAGATAGTAGCTCAAACTTGATCATGTTATGACCACTATTGCCCAGGGGACACGATATTGCCACTTCTCACACCATAACCTGCATGCTACCAAGGACCAGATCCAAAATGGCTCCCCCTCTTGTTGGTTCCTGGACCAGCTCCTCCAAGAAGCTGCCATTTATTACGTCTAGAAATTTAATCTCCCTGGCACTCCCTGATGTAACATTTATCCAGTCAATATTGGGGTAATTGAAATCACCCATTATTATAGCATTGCCCAATTTGCCAGCTTTCCTAATTTCTGTAAACATTTCTTAATCTGTCTGTTCATTCTGTCCCGATGGACGGTAGTACAGCCCTACAAGGATACTCCTTCCCTTCACACATGGAATTTCTATCCATAATGATTCCGCACTGTTACCTGTGTCATATGGAATGTTTATTTTATTTGACTCGATTCCCTCTTTAACGTATAGCGCAACCCCCCCACCACCACCACTTTGATCCTCTGTATCATTGCAATACAATTTGTACTCTATTAACAGTGTCCCATTGATTGTTTTCTTTCCACCAAGTCTTTGAGATGCCTATTATATATATCTCATCATTTAGTGCTATATATTCTAACTCACCCACATGTGAGAATATGTGCCTGCTGTCCTTGGAGAATGTCTTGAATCTAGTCTGCTACAGGGACGTATCTTAGCTTTGCATTTTTGCTTAGTGAAGTTTATGCTATGCTAGATTGAGGACACATAGCATTGGTGCTTTTCTTGGATTTATTATGTGCTTTTGATCTGGTAGACCATTCTTTATTGCTTTCTTGTCTTTCTCAAATTGGTCTATTAGGAATCGTTTATAAATGTTTTTGTTCATTTTTTGTCAGATCGTACATTCTGTGTAAACGCTGTTTCAGATATTTCTTTGGTTCGCTCTTTGTCCTATGGTGTTTCCCGGGTCAAAATTATCATCTGTTTTGTTTAATATATTTTTAAGTCCCCTGGAAACATTTATTTAGAATCAAGATATTCCGTTTTATTTTTACATAGATGATATTTTACACTTCATTATACTTCTGTAGAGGCTCCAGATCTTGCCCCACTCCAGAATTGTTTGAATTTGATTGCATCTTGGCTCCAGAGTAATTTTCTTAAACTTAATATACCAAGACAACTGCATGTTAGCTGACAGTCCAGATCATCCCTCTTTGATTCCTTATTTATTTGGTTCATATATAACACCAGTCACTTAATTTAGATGTCTAGGTGTGATATTGAATCTGAATTATCTTTTGTCCAACAAGGTCAAATGTGGTCAGGGCAGGTTTTTTTACATGAAGAAAATTTTGTGCAATGCGTTATTTCTCTTTTGAGACTTTACATACATTGCTCTATGCTTTGCTATTCTCTAAGATAGACTGTAGTTTCAGATTATATGCTCAAATGCCTACAGACATTACAGAACACCATTGCACATTTTTTTTGTTTCATGCTTACTGCTTTGATTGGGTTGAGCCTTTTGCTAGCTGGTTTACATTGGTTGTGATTATATATTGCTATCACTTCTGTTTTTAGCGTACTGTGCTTTTCAGTTACATACTTTTGGTTATTTGTCTTTGCTTGTTATCCCTTATCAACCTTTCATGTACATTATGTTCCTTTGCAAGAAAATCATCTTGCATTTCCCTTTCCAGTTCTTGCATGGTTGGATGCTACCAGACACACTGCCTTCTTTTTTTTTGGCTCCATCATTATGGAGCCAGCTACCAAAGGACCTTCGGGCTAAAGAATTAATGACTAGATTCAAGGCATTATTGCAGGCCAATTATTTTCAGCTGCTGTTTAGTTGACTTTTTTGGAACTTGGGGGCCTGGGTTGAGTCGAAGATCTGTATATTGTGTGTGTATAAGTATATACGTGTGTGTGTGTGTATGTATATGTATATACATACGCATACATATTGTTATAGGTTTTTGTATCTTGTGTGAATGTTTCTTATCCTTTTCAGAACTATTGTTCATTTCTTTTATTATGGGTTGTTATTTTAGTAAACTGCTCTGGTTTGAGTTTCAGTGAAGAGCGATATATCAAATAAAATTAACTTAAGCTAACCTTACATAATAATGGTCATACTAGGTCAGACCAAAGATCCATCAAGCATAGTCTCCTGTTTGAGCCACAAGTACCTGGCAGGATCCCAAAGCAGCTAGATCCCATGTTTTTTTATTTTATTTATTTATTTGTAGCATTTGTATCCTACATTTCCCACCTATTTGCAGGCTCAGTGTGGCTTACATTGGTGATCACCAATACGGAAAAGAGAAATACATAATAGAATGGAGGTAACAGAGTAGGTTAGGTAGTCAGATAAAGAAAGTTCATTTTCATAATAAGTAATAAAAGGTGTGGATTAAACTTCAATCGTAATAGATTAACTTAAACCATCAGGAATATTAAACTTCAATCGTGATAAACTTTAATGTTGCTTACCTCCAGGGATAAGCTGTGGTTTTCTTCAGGCCTACCATAATAATAGTCTGTTGACTTTTTCTCAAGGAACTTGACCAACCATTTTTAAAACTCCGATACACTAACTGATTTTATCACATCCTTTTGCACTGAGTTCCAAGTAGATAAACATTTGTTGAGTGACCATGGATTATCTCCAGCCAGCCCTACTTTTGGCCTAGGAGGGGGGAGGGAAGGGACTCGATCTGCTCTGGATTCAGAGCCAGCAGATCCACACCACTTTTATTCTTTTATTGAAATACTGCTCTGATCTCATGAGGTCAGTGACCCACCCTGAATGAGAAACACCAGGACCACCTACTTAGACTTTACAGCCCCCCCCCCCCCCCGATAGTCTCTTTGTTTTCTGTTCTTTGGTTCATATTGGCTGCATGCAGACATTACTACACTTCCTGAAAATGGTATAGAGAATGTTTTTTAGGTGGTACCAGTATCTACTTGATAGGCTACAAATACATGTTGTGCCATTGGAAGGTTATGTCAGTCATGTTTTGTCTCGGTGACCCTACAGCCCTTAATAATTTTCTTGCTGTCAGCTGTAGCTGCTCCTAGAGTTTGAATCTGAAAAGCTAATGAGTTACAAGACACCTCCAGGTCATCAGGATGACCTGGATCCATTCAGGTAGATTTGCTTTTCATAGCATTAATTCATTCCAGCTGCAGTCTTTGCAAGGTCATAGTAACACTTCTTGTGATGCCTCAAATGTCCTCCTGCAGAAAGTGGTGGGGACAAAAACAGTAACAGAATTCAAAAATGTGTGGGATAAACACAAAGGAATCCTATATGGAAAGAGAATATAATGAAAACAAAACTTAGCAATATAACTCCAGTTATTGGGAAGTAAGGCCAGTGCTGGGCAGACTTCTACAGTCGGTGCCCCAATTATGGCTAGACAGATCTGGATGGGCTGGAATTGGCTTTGATAGCAACTCAAGTAGTTGGGGAGTAAGTTCAGTGCTGGGCAAACTTCTACAGTCTGTGCCATGAAAGTGGCAGGAACAGATAAAGATCAAGAATACATGTGTTATATTGCATCATATGCTATGAGTTTATCTTATTGGACAGATAGTTGGACTGTTCATGTCTTTATCAGCCATCATCTACTAAGAGGTCCTTTACTAAGGTGCGCCGAAAAGTGGCCTGCTCTAGTGTAGACATGTGTATTGGACACATGCAGCTCCATATTTCAGTGCATCTGCAAAAAAGGCCTTTTCTTTTTGGCCAAATATGGACATGCGGCAAAATGAAAATTGGTAAGTGTCCATTTTGGGCCTGAGACCTTACCGCCACCCATTCACTCATCGGTAAGGTCTCACACGTTAACAGGGCAGTAATCATAAGTGCACGTACAATGCCAATTACCGCCTTATTAGCACCGCTACTGGTTAGCCCAGCCGGTAATTTCATTTTTTATGCACATATATTTTATTTTCCGGCGGGCGTAGTGGATGTGCATAAAAAATGAAATTACTGGCTGGGCTAACCAGTAGCCGAGCAGTAGTTACAAATTGGCACACGTTGGGCGAACGTAGGTGCCCTTGAGGGGAATAATCGAATGGCGCCGGTGAAATACATGGCCAGCGATGTATTTTGGTGGCGCCGCAAACAGCTGGCCAGACCCGTATTTTCGAAAAAGATGGCCGGCCATCTTTTGTTTCGATAATCCGGTTCTGGCCAGCCAAATGCCTTGGATTTGGCTGGGGTTTGAGATGGCCGGCTTCGTTTTTTAGCAATAATGGAAAGTTATGTCGGCCATCTCAAACCCCGACCAAATTCAAGACATTTGGCCGTAGGTGGAGCCAGCATTTTTAGTGCACTGGCCCCCCTGACATGCCAGGACACCAACCAGGCTCCCTAGGGGTCACTGCAGTGGACTTCAGAAAAGCTCCCACGTGCATAGCTCCCTTACTTTGGGAGCTGAGCCCCCCAACACCCCCCAAAACCCACTACCCACAAATGTACTGCACCCACTAAAACTGCTCCAGGGACCTGCATACAGCCTCTAGGACTTATTGCTGCTGTATAACTTTGGCACACCAGTTCACACCTGAAGACTAATCTCTCTGAAAAAGTCCTTTCTTGAAATAACCACATTTACTCATAGTTAACTGCAGATCAGAGGTTGTGCTCCACTGGCAAAGAGTCTCCCTGGTACTGAGATTATCAGTAGGTCAGACATAGGCGCCCCGTATAAGAGGCTTGGGGAGGCTAAGCCTCCCCAGCCCAGCTCTGACCTTCCCTGCGGCCCTGCCGAGACTCCTGATGAAATCTTCTGCTGCCGCCGCTTCTATTGAGCAGCGCAGCGGCAGCCAGGAACGACATCTACGCAGCTGATCCGCTGCCGCCGCTTCTCTTGGAGCCAGCATAAGAAGGAAAAGAAGCGCGGGGCTGCAGCAGCGTTCAGACATGCTCTGTCGGCTCTGCCGGTCTCTGCCCCATGACGTCAATTTCCCGTTCCGGGGGCAGAGGACCGGCAGAGCCGACAGTGCATGTCTGAACGCTGCTGCGGCCCCGCGCTTCTTTTTCTTCTTCTGTCAGCTAAAGAGGCCCGGGCCAGAGGGAGAGAAGAGAACGTGGCCACTGGCTGGAAACGGTAGGAGGAGAGAGAAGGAGAGCAGGGGAGAGCCAGGGGACATGGCCAGCGCAGTGGAGAGCCAGAGAGCAATAGGGAGAGAAAGAGGGGACATGGAAAAAAGCAGGGGAGAGCCAGAAAGAGATGGGGAGAGAAAGAGGGCCATGGAAAAGAGCAGGGGAGAGCCAGGGACATGGAAAAAAGCAGGGGCGAGCCAGAAAGAGATGGGGACAGAAAGAGGGGCCATGGAAAAGAGCAGGGGAGAGCCAGGGACATGGAAAAAAGCAGGGGAGAGCCAGAAAGAGATGGGGAGAGAAAGAGAGGCCATGGAAAAGAGCAGGGGAGAGCCAGGGACATGGAAAAAAGCAGGGGAGAGCCAGAAAGAGATGGGGAGAGAAAGAGGGGCCATGGAAAAGTACAGGGGAGAGCCAGGAACATGGAAAAAAAGCAGGGGAGAGCCAGAAAGAGATGGGGAGAGAAAGAGGGGCCATGGAAAAGTACAGGGGAGAGCCAGGGACATGGAAAAGAGCAGGGGAGAGCCAGAGAGAGATGAGGAGAGAAAGAGGGGACATGGGCAGGAGAGAGAGAGAGAAGCTGCTGAGGAGAAACTGGGGGAGACCCTAGCTATCAGACTGAGAAATGCTGGCTGGATGAAAGGAGGGAGAAAGAGGAAAAATGCTGGAAGGAGGGGGCAGAATGAGGGAAGGCGCTGGTAGGGAGGGAAAGAGGAAAGACACTGGAAGGATGGGGTGAGAGAGGACATGCTGAATGGAAAAGGGTCAAGAGAGAGAACTGTCTGGAAGGGGAGATAGAGGAAGACAATGGATGGAAGGATTGGGAGAGGATAATGGGTGGAAGGATGGAGAGAGAAAGAGGGATAACACTGGATGGCATGGTAGGAGAGAAAGAGGGAAGGTGCTTGACATGGATGGAGGGGAGGGAAGTATATGCACATGGATGGAGGGGAGTGAGGAGAAATGCTGGATATGGATGGAGGGAAACTGTTGAATTTAAGAGCTGGATCGGGATACTGAAGGATAGGGACAGGGCTACAGATGGTAGACAGGACGCATAAGGAAACAGGAGGATGATGGACATGGTGAGAGAAAAAATATCAAATGGAAAGAAGACACTGGGACCAAAGCGAATAGAAAAACTAAATGATCAGACGACAACAGGTAGAAAAAAGTATTTTATTCAGAATTTATTAACTGGAATATATCAGCTTTTGGAAATGTGCATCTGTGATGTTTTGCATGTAAATTTCAATTTTTCTAGTATTGCTGCATGCTGAGTCTGACTTCTTGAGGTAACTTTCCAGTTCAGTATTTTGCCTTCATATCTGTTGTGTCATGTGTTTTTCATGTGTGATCAAGGTACAGTATTCTGCTAGCGTGTAGTATTTTCAGCCCTTTTTTTTTTTTTTTTTTGTTTCACTAGGTTGTGCACTGGAGTTTTAGAGCCCGGTGTAATTATAGTGCTGCCTTTCCACGCATAAGGTTTAGCTCATCCTGTCCTTGGAATTAGTACTGTTATGGTTTGGTAAGGCTATATGAGTGTGTTTTTGCACAAGTTTGTGTATAGTGTTTTGCAGTGGAGAGATTGTGTATTGGCCTTACTGAGGTGGCACCAAATCATCAGAGAGGGTTTTAGAGCCTAAATCATGACACACTACCTCTTGAAGGATCTACATATAGTCGTTCATAAAAGGAGCTAATTGTGAACACTTTCCACCCTAAAAGGGTGTTTTGTGGCTCTACATGAGAATTGTGATATTATGATCCCTTGTTTCATATTGTTGACGGTCTGCATTTTCCGTATGGGTGGTATATTGGTTTATTAGGGTCTGCCCAGTGTTATGGTACAGTAAGGTTTATGAGTGTGTTTTTGCACAAATTTGTGCATAGTGTTTTGCAGTTCAGCAATTGTGGTTAGTACATGCTTTGAGCAACCACTTTATTATTTGACATATGATACATATTTAATATCTAAATTTAATAAAAGGTATTAATTGTGACTTTTTTTTTCTGTTGTCAGACAATTATGGATGTAAGCCCCGCCTCTGGCCCCACCCCTAACCCCGCCCCCTTTAGCCTCCCCAAACAGTTGGGCCACCGACCGCCTATGAGGTCAGAGCTGGCACAATGGTGTACAATGCCCTCTTTCAGCCACATTCAAGGTAATAATGTTCTCTAACATGGGTAACACATGAAAGGGATCTAAAACTGGCTTACAAAAATGGCCACTACCTCATGGACTATCGGAAACAAAACAGGGCACACTCTGACCCAGTTAGCAGGGGGAAAAAGCACCATGGGAGTACAGCCCAGTACCCTACACCCAGCACAATGCATTGCTGATGTGACTCTGCAGGGCACCTAACAGAAAAGGTGTCACACTCACCTGAGAGCCAAATCACAACCAGGGAAAGGCTGTCAGAGAATAGAACACATTCTGCTGTCATGGAGGTGGGTACGGCATTTGAGGCTGGCATACAGGCAGCAAATAAAGGTTTTTAGTTTTACTTTTGGAGTATGGGAGGGAGTTGGTGACCACTGGGGGAGTATGGGGAGGTCATCCCCCATTCCATCCAGTGGTCATCTGGTGAGTTGGAGCACCTTTTTGAAGCTTGGTCATGAAAATAAAAGGACCAAGTAAACCCGGCGAAATACTGCTTAACGCCATTTTTTTTCCATTATCAGCGAAAGCCAGCTATCTGGTAGCCATGCCCATACCCGCCCATCTCCCGCCTTCGCTTCGCCGCTGACACGCCCCTTTGAACTTTCACCGGCGAGGCGATGGGAAAGCGGCGATGCTGTCAAAAAAAACAGCTTTCGATTATACCGATTTTGCCGCTTTTCCGAGATCGCCGGCCATCTCCCGATTTATGTCGGGAAATGGCCGGCGATCACTTTCGATTATGAGTTGGCTTGTGGCTTACTAAAAGGGCCCCTACTTTGTTACTATGATTCTTTCTAGTATATATTGGTGATACAATGCCATGTAATATCCATGTTTTGTGTGCATGTGACTGAAGTGGGGTATTTTGCTGACACACAGATTCTATCTAGAAAATTCTGCATTAGTATTTTAGGGACTGGTGTATTTGCAATGATTCCTTTTTATATCCTACATAGCTAGTAAAAGGGTGTGGCTACTGTAGGTGTGGCGCCATTGATAGCCACCCAGCCCCCTAAGGTTGCTCCTGTATGAGTACTGCCACCTTTTCTTTTCTGGGGGAAAACACTGCAAATAACTATGTTAAAATTCATATGCACAGCATTCTGAAGTGTGCAGTAGTGACTAATGAAGCAAATAGAATGTTAGGAATTATTAGGAAAGGAATGGAAAACAAAAATGAGAATGTTATAATGCCTTTGTATTATGATGCAACCGCACCTTTAAAACTATGTGCAATTCTGGTCACCACATCTCAAAAAAGATATAGCGGAATTAGAAAAGGTACAAATAAAGGCGATGAAAAGGATAAAGGGGATGGGATGACTTCCCTATGAGGAAAGGCTTCAGTGTCTAGGGCTCTTCAGCTTGAAAAGAGATGGCTGAGGGGAGATATGATACAGGTCTATAAAATACTGAGTGGAGTGGAACATGTAGAGGTAAATCACTTGTTTACTCTTACCAAAAATGCTAGGACAAAGGGGCACACAATGAAGCTATTAAGTAATACATTTAAAACAAACTGGAGAAAATATTTCTTTTCTAAAAATTAATTAATTAATTAATTACACTCTGGAATTCATTGCCAGAGAATGTGGTAAAAGCAGTTAGCTTAGCATGGGTTAAAAAGGGTTAGGTAAATTCCTAAAAGAAAAGTCCGTCAGCCAGGAATGGAAAAATACCTACTGTACCTAAATATACACCACTTCGATAGTTTTCAGGTTTGCAGATCTCATATATTTAGATACAGTAGGTATTTTTTCTATTTCTGGAGGGCTCACAATTAAAAAAAAAACAACAAAGTTGAAGTGGGATTTGATATTGGATCCTTTGACCAAAAGGCTACTCCTCAGACCTGCTTCCTGCTCTGTTAAGAATTCCCATAATACCTGAAGCAGTTGTAACCCCCTGTTATATTGAAGCTCTCTGTGGGAGGAACCCAGCATAGAAATAATCATGGGGATGAGGAAATAATCATGAGGACACTGGAGGATGTACAGATTCATGGAGCCTCAGTGTGGGGTGGAGCTGATGAATTACAATTTAAGGAAGGACAGTGCTGTGAAACTTGTCCTTGGTAGCCTAGAAACATAGAAACATGACAGCAGATAAGGACTGTATGGCCTACCTAGTCTGCCCATCCTCAGTAACCACTAACTCCTTTTCCTGTGTCTAAGAAGTCCATAACCCCCACCAAGTGACCGTATTGCCCACCTAGTCTGCCCATCCTCAGTAACCACTAACTCCTTTTCTTGTGTCTAAGAAGTCCATAACCCCCACCAAGTGACCTGCCGAGAAACCTTTGAGAGGGGAGCAGGATCGAAGCTATTACTGTTAATCTCCTGAGCTGAATAGAGGAGCCGACCTATGGGCTGATCATTGGGGAGTCTTGCCGCAAACAGGACTTAAGGGTAGGATGCTGTCTGCACATGGCTGGTGATTCCTTTCAGGGTGAACCCCTGAAAGGCTTGGACAGTAAATACTAGGTCCAATTCTCCGCTGATAATGAAGATACATCGGATAGAGTGATTGAGAGTGTCAGCTGGTTGCAGGATAGGCAAATTGAGTTTTGTGTGAGTGCATAACCCAATAAGGAAAGACTACTTGCTCTTGTAATTGCATAAGATCATGAATGATTACATCATAGCTGTGTGCTGAGGATTACTATGACTGTTGCTGCAGAGTTCCAGTTGTTAAATAAAGTTTGGTTACTTTTTCTTGACTCTCCTGGTTGCTGTGTGGTTCCTGTGTGTGACCTGGAGGGACCCTGAAGTGAGTATTGAGCACTCAGTCTCCTGAACCCAAGCAGTCCACCTCCTGAGCGTGAATCTGCTTCTGGATGAGAGGAGCAGATTACACAGTCATAGAGAGGGGCATTTTCGAATGAAACGTCTAAAACAGAATTTGGATGTTTTACAAAGACATCCAAATTCCAAACAGGAAAGAAGGTCAATTTCGAAAAAATGGACGTCGATCTTTTGTGTTTGAAAATACTATGAATGTCCTGTGATGTGGACGTTCTTTTTTTTGGTCCATTTTCAAACAAAAGACGTCCAAATGCAAGATGTCCAAAGCAGAGGAGGAGTGGCTTAATGGTTAAAGCAGTGAGCTTTGATCCTGGCAACAGAGTGCAGTTGGAAACGCCCAAAATCAGCTTTCGATTATACCGATTTGGGCGCCTTTGCGAGAAAAACGCCCCTCTTTCGATTATAAGCTGGATTTCACATTTAAATAGATATTACTTATGTTGTTGAAATTTGTTTACTATCACCTTGTGATTTGTACATATACAAAATAATCCCACTCGCCGACACTGACCTGGAAAACTAGGCTTATTTATAAATGGCTGGGCATGGTTTTGCCATTTGTATCATCTATGTTTACTTATAAATATATTTCTTGTATATAACAAATGACAGACATTCTGTATGTGTGAAGAGAGAAACTGCCTCGTGGTTAGACCAGTGGCTTTTCCCCACTGATACCCTTCATGGTATTGGGGAAGTCACCTTAGCTCCTGCTACCTCAGGTGTTGCAGAGCTATTTACATCCAGAAGTACAATACAAATAAGTGTGTTTATGTGTATCTATACACACACACACACACATATATGTATATATATATATATATACAGTGGGGGAAATAAGTATTTGATCCCTTGCTGATTTTGTAAGTTTGCCCACTGACAAAGACATGAGCAGCCCATAATTGAAGGGTAGGTTATTGGTAACAGTGAGAGATAGCACATCACAAATTAAATCCGGAAAATCACATTGTGGAAAGTATATGAATTTATTTGCATTCTGCAGAGGGAAATAAGTATTTGATCCCCCACCAACCAGTAAGAGATCTGGCCCCTACAGACCAGGTAGATGCTCCAAATCAACTCGTTACCTGCATGACAGACAGCTGTCGGCAATGGTCACCTGTATGAAAGACACCTGTCCACAGACTCAGTGAATCAGTCAGACTCTAACCTCTACAAAATGGCCAAGAGCAAGGAGCTGTCTAAGGATGTCAGGGACAAGATCATACACCTGCACAAGGCTGGAATGGGCTACAAAACCATCAGTAAGACGCTGGGCGAGAAGGAGACAACTGTTGGTGCCATAGTAAGAAAATGGAAGAAGTACAAAATGACTGTCAATCGACAAAGATCTGGGGCTCCACGCAAAATCTCACCTCGTGGGGTATCCTTGATCATGAGGAAGGTTAGAAATCAGCCTACAACTACAAGGGGGGAACTTGTCAATGATCTCAAGGCAGCTGGGACCACTGTCACCACGAAAACCATTGGTAACACATTACGACATAACGGATTGCAATCCTGCAGTGCCCGCAAGGTCCCCCTGCTCCGGAAGGCACATGTGACGGCCCGTCTGAAGTTTGCCAGTGAACACCTGGATGATGCCGAGAGTGATTGGGAGAAGGTGCTGTGGTCAGATGAGACAAAAATTGAGCTCTTTGGCATGAACTCAACTCGCCGTGTTTGGAGGAAGAGAAATGCTGCCTATGACCCAAAGAACACCGTCCCCACTGTCAAGCATGGAGGTGGAAATGTTATGTTTTGGGGGTGTTTCTCTGCTAAGGGCACAGGACTACTTCACCGCATCAATGGGAGAATGGATGGGGCCATGTACCGTACAATTCTGAGTGACAACCTCCTTCCCTCCGCCAGGGCCTTAAAAATGGGTCGTGGCTGGGTCTTCCAGCACGACAATGACCCAAAACATACAGCCAAGGCAACAAAGGAGTGGCTCAGGAAGAAGCACATTAGGGTCATGGAGTGGCCTAGCCAGTCACCAGACCTTAATCCCATTGAAAACTTATGGAGGGAGCTGAAGCTGCGAGTTGCCAAGCGACAGCCCAGAACTCTTAATGATTTAGAGATGATCTGCAAAGAGGAGTGGACCAAAATTCCTCCTGACATGTGTGCAAACCTCATCATCAACTACAGAAGACGTCTGACCGCTGTGCTTGCCAACAAGGGTTTTGCCACCAAGTATTAGGTCTTGTTTGCCAGAGGGATCAAATACTTATTTCCCTCTGCAGAATGCAAATAAATTCATATACTTTCCACAATGTGATTTTCCGGATTTAATTTGTGATGTGCTATCTCTCACTGTTACCAATAACCTACCCTTCAATTATGGGCTGCTCATGTCTTTGTCAGTGGGCAAACTTACAAAATCAGCAAGGGATCAAATACTTATTTCCCCCACTGTATATACATACACACACACACATGCACACACAGCAAAATATACTGTAGATATGGATGTCTGTGTGTGTCTTTGTGAATGGATTTGGAGAAAGAAATCTATATACCAGTAGCTGTGTATTTAATCAGAACCTGTAGTCATTTTTCCCTCAACATAAATCAATCATCATCTCTTAATTCCTGTCTTTTGTGGTATCTGGTGACCCATGCTGTAATTCTGTCAGGTCAGAGATATACAGGTTTTTGCTGTATGCTGGGACTGCATGTCATGTCCCAGTGTTGTTGTACATCTTGTTTCAGAAAGGTTTTGCTGTAATGTTCTGTGACCTTTTCCATTGAGTGAGGCAGTTGGAGAGCCACTCAGTGAGGTAAAATTGAGCTGTTTTATTCCTCCCCAAGGAATCTCATGTTTCCTTTCCACCATTCATTTGAAAGGTATCATTTTCTTGATTTTATAGCTGAAAAACACCATTGATTCACTGGATGTTAGCTGCTAAGAGTCCTTCTATTGACATGCCTATTGACAGTTTTCAGTATACTCTGCCTCTAATTATCACTCTTGGCTAAATGATACACCTTATGGACTTGAGAGATGGAGTCAATATCTCTTACTGTATTGTTCTAGCAGCCACTATTGAGCAGGGTGTCAAGGCAGTGTGATTTATATAATCAGAAAGAAAATTTCTGTCCGTGTACTGCATAATTAAACAAAGTACATGGAGTGGCTGGTGACAAAATCAGGCCTGCCAAAGTCATTAGCAAATGAGGAAAGATGTGTACAGTAAATGGGTGAGACAGTGAAGAATCTCTTTTGGCATCTTTTGCTTTTCAATTTTCAAGTCTTCGATTTTCTTCCTTGGTATGGTAGAGTAGAGGTTTTACTTCTGCTTTCTTCTTTGATGTAGTAGACAAAGCACAGTATATTCATTGCTGTCGCAATCTGTCCTTGCTAGAAAAAACAATCAGCTTGCAAATAAAATGCTTAAAGGATAACTCGAAAGTGGGCATTTTGTGTGGTTAATTTTCAGCTAGTTTTAGTGGCTTTAGGTATAAAGATATTCTTCTAATAGACATAGAAAATAATTGTATTTAGAATGGAGTTAGTCTGGAAGGTATTACCTTAGTAATAAAGTCAATATTTCTCAGTTTACAATTTAAATAATTCATTTTCAATTAGTTATTTCTGAGCCTAGGTTCATGTCGCTCTCACTTCTTGGATTCTATCTGGAAGCCCATGTTTATCTAGTACTATAAGGTCATTTATTCGAAAGAGTTTTTCCAGCCAACTCCTCCTCTTGTCTCCACTCATTTTAGCTGGTAAATTTTGAACAGGTCAGTTGTGCACACAGAATTTACCTATACAATGAGATGGGGCTGGTACTCTATGCACTTAGAGATAAATTCTATAAGTAGCGCCTAAACTTCAGCATCAATAATGTAATACACAGCACAATTCTATAATGAGTATGCTCCTTTTATAGATTTGTGCTTAGCACTAAAGTGTGCCGAACTGTAGGCAGCTGCAGTTAGGCCTGCAGGTCTAAATACTGGTGCCTAAATTAGGCGCACTTAGGTATGATTCTGTATCAGTGTGCATAAAATCTTAGAATGCCCCAAGCATGCCCCCAAATTGCTATGCATGATAGGATTTATGCGCAATCCATCATAAATCCGGATATGCACCTATATCCTTTTTCAGGATTTTCTATCCCACCCATCAAGAGGATGTCTGGGCGACTTACAGACTAAAAATAAAACAGAGTAAGAAAACAGTAAAGCATTGAAAGGGGGCATGGTAGTATAGGAGAGGGGGTGAAAGGAAAGAAAAACTGAATCACCCCCTTAATCTGGTAAGGCACAAGGTAAAGTAATTTGTATAGGAACACACTGAGAATTAGTCTGAGAGCTTGGATTAATAATTATGAAATTTTGAGCAGATTATTCAATCCTAATCTGTGGATTACACAAACAAATATTTACACAGATGTGATTCACATCGTTAATTTTGGTCTATGCACACCTTTATATGAGACATATATTGCATCCAACATGTGTTACAACTGACCTACTATCATACACATACTATACAATACAAATCATCATAAAACACCACATACATTAGTGCAACAATAAGTAGACATTTTATATTATCTTCCCACTTTCAGTGGGGAGCTGGGACAAACATAACAATACATTAATATTTACATACAATAACTCACCTTATGAACATATTATCTTGTAATATATTACCTTAATATATAACACATATTCTATGATACATCTTAATGTATTTCCTGCATATAAACTCACTCAAACCTGCCAATCTCATTTTGTCATAGAAAGCAAGAATACATCAGTTCATTGTCTAAGTCAGAGACTATGATGCAGCTTTATTGAAAAATAACTTGGTTATTAATAGGAAGTTCAAACTGGAAAATATTACAGGATCTAAAAATGTAAGATTCCCAACGTAGACTGGAGTGTCTCTTACAAATATGCTAAGTAGATACATGAAGGAGCATTGAGACTATCCTCATTGCCAACAGTGGTTCTGGATTGTTATGTTCCTCCTCCATCTGGTACAACTTCTTAAGCACAAACATCAGATTTGCTAGAATTATTGGATAGTTTAAATGCTTGAACTAGCTTATATGGAAAAACTTTGGAATATTCTTAGGTTACAACTTTAATTTCAACATGGTGGTATACTGAATCAGGATTTAGTTTGGAAGAGGTTTTTTAAGATATAGACAGGAATAGTTCTATAATAATAAGATATTATTTTTTTCCAGATGTGGCTAGGGGCCACTTGCTGCTTAGGCCTAGGGCCTTGCAAACTGGGTCTTGATATCATTTAAATTTTTCCTCTAAATGTTTGATATGGTATGAAAATGTGAAGAATGTTTCTGAACCATCACAGTTAACTGGCTTCTTGTCTGGTAAAAGGCTTCTATCTCTGAAGGGACTATCCTGCAACTGCCTGTGGAGCTTCAACATGATATCTCATTTAAACAGTAGAACTTAGTATGACCTATCATATCTTTATTTGCTTTTTTTTTATATATTTCTCTTTTCTTCGTATTTCTCTTATGTAACTTAGCTCTGGCCCATATTGTGGACTTAATTTAGAGAGTATATATTTAGTTTCTTCTTTATTTGGTGGTAATGGAGTTATAGCAATATTTTCCTAATTGTGCTTTTTATACTTGAGTGTGATAATTTGAAATTTTCATAAATGAAAATTTTTTTAAATGCATCAGTTCATAATAAACTAAGGGGCTCGTTTTCAAAAGAGAAAAATATCCAAAACGTGGCATGAATCTGCATTTGGACACTTTTCTCACAAAAATGTCCAAATTGATAATTTCAAAAACAATTTTTAGATATTTTTCTGTGAAGTGTGTCAGAAGTGCATTCAAATCACAAGGGGGCATATTGGGAGCCTGGTAAGGGAGGGATCTGGGCGTTCCTAAAACTTGGATGTTTTTCTGCCAAAATAGAACAAAACAAAACCTTCCAGGGCTATAAGTTGGACACTTTGTTCTAGACCTGTTTTATTAAAGAATAAGCCAAAAAACGTGCCCTAAATGACCAGATGACCACTGCAGATATAAAGGAATGACACCCCCCTTACTCCTTCAGTGGTCACTGACCTCCTCCCACCCTGGAAAGATGTAAATGAAACAATACATCCCAGCCTCTATGACAGCTTCAGATGTTGTGCCCAGTCCTATTTGAGCAGCAAGCAGGTTCCTGGAATAGCCTAGTGGTGGGTGCAGTGCACTGTACAGAAGGTAACCCTCATAATCCACTCTATTGCACTTGTGGTGGAAAGTGTCAGCCCCCACAAACTTCCCAAAATCTACTGTACCCACATATAGGTAGCACCTGCAGCCATAAGGGTTATTGTAGTGGTGTATAGTTGGATACAGTAGTTTTTTCTTGGGTTTTGAAGGGCTCACCATACAATATAAGAAGGTAATGGTGAGATGTGTACCTAGGAACTTTTATGGGAAGTTCACTGCAGTGCCCCCTAGGGTGTCCGACTGCTCTGGTGACCAGTCTACTAAGAAAGCTGGCTCCTCCTACGTCCCAATGGCTTGATTTTATGCGTTTTTCACTTGGTCTTTTTTTTTTTTTTGGAATATGGTCCAAAAGGATAGACAAACTAAGCACTGCAACATTTAGAAAATGGTCATTTTCAAAGAAAAAAAGAGACATTTTTCTGGTTTGAAAATGGTAATTTTCTCTACTTGATTTTTGGACGTTTTCAATGTCCAAAGTCGGATTTAGACTTCATATCAAAAATGCCCCTCTACATACCCCAATGTTACTTGCAAAAAATTATCTTCCTCTAGCAGGAGATGCTGGACCATATGAGGGGAGGCGGGTGAGGGCAATACTACACCCATGCCATTATTTAGTATGACAGCTCTGTCTCCATGACTAGAATTGGAGACAGAGCGTTGCCAAAGAAAAAGAAGTTGGGGACATGGTTATGAAATTGCAGACAATCCCTAAAACTGGAGATGTCTGGTAATATTATTTTCAAGCAATAATTTCCAAATTTCATTTATCTTGAATAGATATAAATGTCAATTAGACAGGATAAAATTGGTCAAAACACAGCTTCAATAGGTTTCAGACTTGCAAGCAGTCTATAACTCAATATTAGACTCAAGTATAGTGAATACTTATAGGCCTATTTCATCTTTGCCTTATTTAGCCAAGATTATCGAAAGATTGGTTTACAACCAACTATTGGAGTTTCTCAAAAAGAATGATATTTTAGATCCTCATCAGTTTGGCTTCAGAAGAAATCATGATACCGTGACTCTTTTACTATCTTTATTAGATATGGTGAAAACAGGATTTGATAAAGGAAGTCATTTTTTGTTGGTCATATTGGACATATCTGCTGTATTTGATACAGTGAACCATCAGATTTTACTTGGAAGGCTGAGGTCTATTGAAATCAGTGGTCGGGTACTAAACTGGTTTCAATCTTTTTTAGAAAATAGGAACTTTTGTGTGACAGTAAATGGTATTAAGTCTGTCGAAGTTCCTTGTTTATCAGGTTTGCACTATCAAGGAAGTGCACTATCTGTTGTTCTATTTAATATTTTTAAATTACTTCTTTGTCGGATATTGAATTGTTTAGACTTGTCATACAAATTATATGCAGATGATATCCAGTTTATTATTCAGATTGATCAAAGACTGTGCTTTGCTTCAGTTGTCAATGACTTTGACTGCTGTTCAGCAATGGATGAAGGGTGATCATATGAAATAGACTATGGGTAAAACTAGCTATTCATCGGTAGATATTCTTGTTTTCAGTTGGGTGATATTTCAATTCCAATTCTGTATCAAGTTCGGAATCTTGGAGTTATTTTGGATTCCTTATTGAGTATGAAATTTCAAGTTTTAAAGATAATACTGACAATTGTCTGTAAATTGAGGAGTTTTCATAGACTGGGAGAATTGTTATCAATATCAAATTTCTGAACTGTGGTCCGGAGCTGGATAACCCCTCATTTTGACTACTGTAAAGGATTGTTAGTAGGTGTTGTCAAAATATACTTTGCGGGCATTACAAGTGGCACAAAATTCAGTGGCTACAGTTACATTAGTTGCCTGTTGAGTATAGAATTATATATAAGACACTTTTATTTGTGTTTAAGGTTATTTCTAACTCAGTGTCACCCCAAATATCTGCTATGCTGGAAATCCATAATCCAGTGAGGACTTTCATGTCTTCCTCCAAATCTTTGTTGGACATTTCTGCTATTTGTGAAATAAGGTTAAAAGAATATCCTAACAAAATGTTTAGAGTTATGGTGAAACTGCTTGTCTGCACCTTTAAAATCAGTTCAGGGCATTCCCCTTTTGAAGAAAGGATTTAAAACATTTTTATTTCAACAAGCTTTTTATCAGAAATGCTTAGTAAATCCTAACTATTTATTTTGGAGGATTATTACTTGATATTTAACTAAGGTTGTTTGTATATACTTTTATATCAGAAGTAAGGGGTCCTTTTACTAAGCTGCTTTAAAAACTGACCTTTTGTAGTGTAGGCGCACCAGGGCAGTTTTTACTGCATCTGCAAAAAAGGGCTTTTTTAATGGGACAGGAAAAAGGCATGTGGTATAACTGAAACCGGCACACACCCAAAACCGACCTGAGCCCTTAATGCCACCTATTGATCTAGTGATAAGGGCTCACGCGCTACACGTGCGGTGACTGGTCGGCATGCACCAACTGCCGAGTACTGCTGGAAACAACGTGCATGGGAAGAAACAAATAAATCATCCAGGCATGTGCGCATGCGAAATCTAAAATTACCGCTGGGGGGAATGGTAGCATGGGGGTAGTCTCGTTTAGGCGCGTGATGCACGTGCATAGCGCCTAATGCACCTTTGTAAAAGGGCCCCTAAATGTTTTATTGTATTGTTTTTGGTTTTATCTGTGTATGTTACTATTGTAAACTGCCAAGAACATTCTGGATTGTGCATGATATTAAATAATGTAAATAAATTAATTAATTAAAATAAACCAAACTATCACATCTTGTTTTTCTTAACTTTATTTAGTTTAAATTAATTGATATACCACTTTTACAAGCACAACAAATTAGTTTACAATAAATGTTGAAACAGAAAAAATAAAAATGACTTAAAATTGGATTTAACTGGATACCATAGAAAAGAGTGATCAGACCCCTCTGCCTCTCAGTGTTTGTACACATTATAAAATGTGCTCTGGAAAAGGGAGCAGAATCTAAATTGCTCATTTGTATTGAACTGTTACTAAAATAAATTGAATTAGAACTAAAATATTGTTATTTTTGAGACTGTTTTATAGTTACCAAATTTTATTAGAAATTTTTTTTCAATAGATTCTTGTTGGAATGTCTACTTTTGAACTCCAGAGATTCTATGCAAAATGTTAAGGAGCAACTTGCTAACATGAAAGGAGATCAAAGACTAAATTCACATAGCCTGCTGTTTTCATGAGCAGCTTGCATTCAATTTCTTTGAAAACTGGCACTGGGCATACAGCTAAAATAATTCCTAAATCCACATAAAACAGATTGGAATGAAATGATTGATGTTTGAATTATGCATTAAAGGTCAGAAGTTACATTTATATGGCTTTCACTATCATTTGTCAGTGTTTAGCAGATCTCTTTGATCTTAAAAAGGTGGAAGAGATTGTTCACATGTATTCATTAGAGGGTTCATGCATGCATAGAATAAAGCATTCATAGTACATAATGTATATCTCTTTGTCTGTTTTTTATTGGTTGTTTCAACTTTTTATTTTATATATATATATATATATATCTTCTTTTGGGTAGTGTATGCAAAGTAGTACAGTTGTTTTAAACTAAGTATGTACACACCAACTAATGATTAATACAGACATCTCAAACACACAGCAAGTAAATAAATGAGCCAGCAAAGCAAGATATAAAAGATCAGTATTTACGCTAGATTTATGTTAAATTATGGCTTAAATATTTACTCTTTGATATGATGGTTTGCTGGTTCATTTAAAACTGGGACTTAATTTGCACTGCATGCTGGTATGTTTGGGTATTCAGGACACACCTAATAATTTTTTCATGTGAGCTTTGTGAAGATGCTTCTGTGTACCAACTTTCCCTTTTGTGATCATGTTTTCTATATCAAATTTCTTCTCCTAATAGTATTATACTGTTGGTGTTTCGCATGCCTTTAATATTGTATGGAAATGTGGAGTGATTTTGAAGTTTGCTTACCCCACTGGAAGTTGCCAAAGGAGGAGCTGATAGTTACTGAGGGGGTCTTTTACAAAGCATTGGTAAGCCCAACTTGTACTTACCGAACGCTAAACCGGGCCTACCACTGGTCCAACACGGATATGGGAGATGGGATAATGCTGGAAGAGGAGAAGAGAGGGGGGGCGGTTAATGCTGGCTGGAGGGAAGAAACAGAATGGGGTCTTTTTACCAAGCTGTGGGAAAAAGGGCCCTGTGCTAGCAGTGGTACCATTTTTCCCACGCGCCAGGGCCCTTTTTAATGCAGCAGGTAAAAAAGCCCCCAGCACATATGACCATGCGCTGAGAGAACTCCATTGAGGTGGCAATAAGGTTGATGCCCTATTGCCGCTGGGTTATCGCTGCGCAAGCCCTTTCTGGGGGTTTTCTTTTGCCCTGGAAATGGTGCACACTCAGGGGGGTGTCTACTGCTGGTCACCACGTTGTGCCGGAGGTAATCCCGGAAGAGCGTTGGGCTTACTGCCACTCTGTAAAAGGGCCCCTATGAGAGAAAATAGGATAATGCTGGATGGGGAGAAGAGACACAATGAGACAGAATGATAATGCTGGATGGGTAGAAGAGAGAGAGAGAGACACACAGGGTAATGCTGCATGGGGGACAAGAGACATACAGGGAATGAGAATGGGGTAATGCTGGATGAGGAGAAGAGATGCAGAGAGAGGGAGAGAGATGGGGGTAATGCTGCAGGGGGACAAGGAGACAAAGGAGATGTATGGCAGAGGAAGAAACGGAAGAGTAAATAAAAGACTTGAAGAATAACAAGGGGAATGGGAGGGCCTGAGTGAAGAAGATAAAAATCTGTAGGTAGATGTAAAAAAATAAAAAGGAAGCTTGAATGAAGTCTGAGCAGAGAGAGAGGGGCAGAAAAATAAATGAAGGAAAGGAAGCTGAAAGGAAAAGATCAAAGTCAAAGATGGCTATAGGAGAGGAAGTGAAGAAGACAGAAAGGGAGAAAAGAAACAGATGGACTAGAGATCTTGACAAGAAGAGGGAAGCAGAAACTGGAGACTGCAACAAACTTGGAAAAAAACAAAACAACCAGATAATAAAGGTAGAAATAATTGTATTCTTGATGGAAAATATTAATGTTATAGTAAATTTACACTGCTGTCTATATTTTTCAGAGTTCAGGGTACTGTTTCTATTTCTCTAGTGTTGCACTGCCTGCAGAGTGTGGCTTCTTTGAGATTAAATTTAATTTTTGTCTATGTATTCATATTTTAACTTTGTGCTTATTTATTCTGTACCTGGCAAAGGTCTATTCCTTAGCGTCCCTCCGGACCGGCCCAGGATTGCACTGATGGGTTATCCACGCCTACCAGCAGGTGAGACTGAGAAAACTCTGACTCCTGAGAGCCCTGGCCATATGACTGTAAGCTCAGTATTTTCTCAGTCTCCCAGCAAGTAGGACATGAGACATTAGTCTCTCTTTGTGGGATAGCTATTTTGTCTATAATCTATATTCTTTCTTATTCTGTGCTAAGGAAATTCTGTTTAAAGCTACGGTTTTCAGACGCTGTGTTGTCAGCCTCTGGGGTGTAACACTCGGGTGTCTCGGGTCTCTACCCCCTTTTTCCTCCCGATCTC
Source organism: Microcaecilia unicolor (assembly GCF_901765095.1). Lineage (NCBI taxonomy): Eukaryota > Metazoa > Chordata > Amphibia > Gymnophiona > Siphonopidae > Microcaecilia > Microcaecilia unicolor. The sequence goes on from NC_044035.1 coordinate 116,858,456, forward strand.
CCTTCTGTAATCTTCTCAGAATATTTAATATCTAAGGGAAGGACTACCCTTTCTCTGTAAAGGTGTTTTGTCTTTGGGAGAGGCAGCCAGTAGTTAAAAAAAAAAAAGAAAAAGAAGATTGCTAACGAGAGTAAGTGTTCCCCACTGACCTAACGAGCAAGCAGCTCTGCCTTCTATTGTTGTAAGATTACGGTGTCAGCTGTTTAAAAAAATAAAAATCAAGGCAAAGGTGGAACACAAGACAAGAGTTTCAAGCGGGGTTTTTTGATACAGCATTAAGTTTTGCCTGAGATAATTTTCTTTAGCATCGGACCGATCTTTATTTAATTTTTAAAAAAGGCGCGAACCGCGTTGGCGCTGGCACGTGCGTACACGTTCTGGTCAGGCATGGCTGAAAAGTTCAAGCGTTGTGCAGTGTGTCAGCGGAGGGGGGTTAACTCCGCTGGCATTTGCAAGTATTGTATGGCGATTGATACTCCCGCAAGTTCCCTTCTGCCGCCGGCTTTACAGTCCGTCTCGTCAGTTTCGCCATCACGGTCTCTGGTGCCTGCTGCTGAGGCCTCGGAGTCAGTTCCGGATGCGCCTGCAGCGAAAGTGGCGCGGACGGCGGCCATCTTGTCTTCTGCTCCGTCTCTGGCGGTGAACGTGTCGGGAACATTTGATTCTGCGATCTTTGGGCATTCGAGTACGGAGGCGCTAGTGCGTTCAGAATCGCTTCAGGTAGGGGGGTTTCCACCTGAGTTCGTTCTACAAATGTACCAGGCCTTTAAGTTGCAGAGAGAGGGCCCAGGAGCAGGTATGTCAGCGGGCCCTAGCACTTCTATTCCTCCTACTGTAACAGGGGCTGCTGTCAGTTCTATCCCTTCCTTTAAGAGGCCTAGGGTGTGTGACTTGCCTACAGACCTATTTTCTGAGCAGACTCTAGATATTCCCTTGTTAGAGGAGGAGGAGGAAGAGATTGCTGATTTGTGTGAGGAGCCTTCTTCTTCTTCTTTGGATCCTGATTCTGTTTTTGGGGCTCAGGGGGAAGATCCCTCGGTGGCTAGAATTTTTCATAAAGAAGATTTGCAGGATCTTATTGCTATGGTTTCTTCCACTTTACATTTTGATGATCAGCCTTCACCTGCTCAGGTTCGTAAGGTTGACTTGTTAATTAAGGGCTCTAGGGCCGCCACTAAATCCTTTCCCATGCATGAAGACATTTGGGAGTTCATTAAAGCTCAATGGCAGGTCCCGGATGCTGCCTTTCATCCTGCAAGATCTATGAATGGTCTTTATCCGGTCCCAGAGGTAGATAAAGAGCTTCTTAAGCTTCCAGTTGTGGATGCTGTAGTTTCGGCGATTACTAAGCGCAACACGGTTCCCGTGGATGGAGGCACGGCACTTAGGGATACCCAGGACAGGCGTTTAGATTCCCTTTTGAAGCATAGTTTTGAGGTTTCTTCTCTGGCAGTGCAGGCGGCTATTTATGGTTCTTTGGTAGCCAGGGCCTGTTTTTGTTGGGCGGAGAAAGTCCTTGATAGATCCTCTGATGATCTTGCAGCTGTAGATATGGAAGTGGCAAAGATTGAAACAGGTTCTGCTTTTCTCGCCGATGCTCTATACAATCTTTTGAGGGCTTCTGTTAAATCTTTGGCTTTGGGGGTGGCAGCTCACCGTTCTCTTTGGTTGAAAGGTTGGGCGGCGGATGCGGCCTCCAAGTCTAAATTAAGTAAGTTTCCTTTTAGGGGCTCCTTTTGTTTGGTGAGGATTTAGATAAGTTGGTCCACTCTCTCGGAGATTCCAAAGTGCCTCGTCTCCCGGAAGATAGGCCTCGCTTCTCTAGGCGGGGGGCCTTGTTTGGACGGGGTAGGTTCAGACCTTTCCATAGGTTTCAATCTGATCGAGCTCCTCTCCCTCAGAAATCGCGATTTTTTAATAGCATTCAGTCCTTTCGGGGTTTCCGCAGGGCAGGAAGATTTTCAGGGGGGAGTTTTCGCTCCCCATCACGGGCTTCACAATGAAGGTGCGAGGGCCCCTCCTCTGGTACATGTGGGAGCTCGTCTTTCTCAGTTCTATCAGAGGTGGGCACATATTACTTCGGATCAGTGGGTCCTGGAAGTTGTTCGAGACGGTTATGCCTTAGAATTCGCAAGGCCTATTTCAGACGCCTTTCTGGAGTCTCCCTGTCGCTCTCCTCTCAAAGTGCGGGCGGTTCGGGAGACTCTACAGAGGCTGTTAGATCTTCAGGCTATTTCCCCAGTTCCGCCTTCCGAGTATAGGCAAGGCCGGTATTCCATCTATTTTGTAGTGCCCAAAAAGGAAGACGCCTTTTGACCTATTTTGGACCTCAAGGCGGTCAATCGCGCCCTCAAAGTTACCAGTTTTTGAATGGAGATGCTCCGTTCAGTCATAGTGGCCGTTCGCAAAGGAGAGTATCTGACAGCTTTAGATCTCACAGAAGCCTATTCCATATTCCTATCCATCCGGCTCACCACAGGTTTTTGCGTTTTGCGATCCTCGGAGGGCATTATCAGTTTCGAGCTCTTCCTTTCGGTCTGGCAACGGCTCCATGCACGTTTACCAAAGTGATGGTGGTAGTGGCAGCAGCCCTCAGGAAGGAAGGGATTCTGGTTTATCCCTACCTGGACGAATGGTTGATCAGGGCGAAATCTTATCAGGAGAGTTGTCGTGTAACGGAGAGAGTGCTAATGTTTTTGCAGTCCCTAGGTTGGGTGGTAAATCTCTCCAAGAGCCGGTTGGTTCCCTCTCAGTCTCTGGATCATTTAGGAGTCACCCTGGATACTGCGAGGGGTCGTGTTTTTCTACCACAGGATAGGATCTTCAAACTACGGGCTCAGATACTGAATTTGATGCGTTGGAAGGTGCCTTGTGCTCGAGATTATCTTCAGGTTCTCGGTTCCATGGCGGCCACAATCGAAGTCGTTCCGTGGGCCAGGGCTCACATGAGACCTCTACAGTGGTCTCTTCTGTCTTGATGGTCGGCTCAAACGGATTCTCTCCTAAGGAAGCTGTCGCTGCGCAACCGGGAGCGCAGCTCTCTCTTTTGGTGGCTTCGAATGACGAATCTCACAGTAGGGATGCCGTTTGGAGCCTCCTCAGTGGATATCGTTAACGACAGATGCCAGTCTCTGGGGCTGGGGTGCGCATTGCTTGGACAGATGGGCTCAGGGACTTTGGTCCCCGTTGGAAGCAACTCAGTCGATCAACTTTCTAGAGACCAGGGCAATTCGTTTCGCATTACTGCATTTCGGTCCTCTCCTGGAGGGCAAAGCGGTTCGGGTTCTCTCGGACAACGCCTCGGCAGTAGCTTACATCAACCGTCAGGGAGGAACGAAGTGCCATCTGCTGTCTCGAGAAGCGGAAAGTCTCTTCGCATGGGCGGAGCTTCATCTGATGGCCATTTCAGCCGCGCATGTAGCCGGCATAGACAACGTCCAAGCGGACTTCCTCAGTCGTCACACTCTCGATCCCGGGGAGTGGGCTCTCAGCGATTGGGCATTACAGTTGATCATACAACGTTGGGGGCTCCCAAACATAGATCTGTTTGTCTCCAGCCTCAACTCAAAAGTCCCTTGTTTCTTCAGTCGTCGAAGAGATGTGAAAGCGGCAGGAGTAGACGCCCTGTTGCAGCAGTGGCCCTCAGGTCTTCTTTGGGCGTTCCCTCCATGGCCACTAATAGGTCGTCTTCTACAAAGGGTCGAGAAGCACGAGGGGCAGGTCATTTTGGTAGCTCCAGACTGGCCTCGTCACCCCTGGTACGCGGACCTGCAGCGACTGGTGGTGGTGTCTCCTCTTCGGCTTCCGGTGCACAAGGAGTTGCTGGTACAAGGGCCAGTGTCACATCCAGATCCAGCTTGATTTTGTCTTACGGCATGGCTCTTGAATGAGCCCGTTTAGCTAAATGAGGTTTTTCGGCACCAGTAATTTCCACCATGCTGCGTTCTCGTCGGCGCTCCACGTCTCTAAGCTATATTCGCACTTGGAGAATTTTTGAGGATTGGTGTGCGGATATGGGGGTTGTACCTTTTCGGGCAACAGTGGCTCAGATCTTGGATTTTTTACAGCGGGGCATTGAGAAAGGGCTGTCTCTCTCTTCTCTTAAGGTTCAGGCAGCAGCTATTTCCTGTTTCAGAGGTAGGATATGGGGGAAGTCTTTGCTAGACTTCCAGAGGTAGCCCGTTTTTTGAAGAGGGTTAGCCTTCTTCCTCCACCGGTCATATCAATTTTTCCTTCTTGGGATCTTAATCTGGTTCTATCGTCCCTCACGAAATCTCCATTTGAGCCTTTACAAGACTGTTCTTTGAAAGATTTGACACTTAAGACAGTGTTTTTAGTGGCTATTGCGTCAGCTAGAAGAGTTTCAGAGTTACAAGCTTTTTCCTGCAGATCTCCATTTCTGGAATTTTCTAAGGAGCGAGTGGTCCTTCGGCCAGTTCCTTCCTTTTTGCCTAAGGTAATATCTCGTTTTCATTTGAACCAGTCAGTTTTTCTGCCGGTTCTCGGGTCAGCCTCGGGAACTCAAGAACAGTGGATGTTACGTACTCTGGATGTTAAGAGAGTGCTTAGACAATATCTCTCAGTTACGGAGGACTTCCGTCGCTCGGATCATCTTTTTCTTCTTTTTGCTGGGTACCGCAAGGGGTTGGCGGCTTCTAAGCCCACGTTGTCCCGTTGGATCAAACATAATAGCGTCTGCTTATCTGTTGGCAGGTAGACCAGTTCCGGAAGCCCTTAAAGCTCATTCTACAAGAGGACAGGCAGCTTTGTGGGCGGAGTGTGCCTTGGTGCCTCCAGCGGAGATCTGTAAGACGGCGACTTGGTCGTCTCTTCACTCTTTCTCTAGGCATTACAGGCTGGATGTGCAGTGTCGTCAGGAGGCGATCTTTGCCTCTCGGGTTCTCACAGCGGGTTTGCTGGGGTCCCACCCTTAGGACTACTGCTTTGTTACGTCCCATCAGTGCAATCCTGGGCCGGGCCGGAGGGACACTAAGGAAGGAGAAATTAGACCTTACCTGCTAATTTGCTTTCCTTTAGTCCCTCCGGACCGGCCCAGGCCCCTCCCTTGTTCTCTATTTCCAGCATTTTCTGTGTATATATATTCTACTGTCCACTACAGAGCTGTTCTGCAAGTTAGACAGTTATCGGAGATGAGTGGAGGAGTGGCCTAGTGGTTAGGGTGGTGGACTTTGGTCCTGAGGAACTGAGTTTGATTCCCACTTCAGGCACGGCAGCTCCTTGTGACTCTGGGCAAGTCACTTAACCCTCCATTGCCCCATGTAAGCCGCATTGAGCCTGCCATGAGTGGGAAAGCGCGGGGTACAAATGTAACAAAAAAAAAAGCTAACAGTTTGCAAAGTTTCATCAGTTCATGTTGTGGTTAAAAAAAAAAAAAAATATATATATATATATATATATATATATATATATATATATATATAAGTAAATAAGACGAAAAGTTAAGCCGATTCCACAACTGCATAGTTTCACATGTTGGTACATATTTGGCCATACCTCAGCTCTGTTCCGAGTTGTTGGTGAGCCCACTGTTATGGTTAAACCGTAGTTCAAGCCTGTTTATATTGTGCTTTCTGGCTGCTTGAATTCCTTATGGCACAGAATACAGTTTCTTTTCTTGTCCTTTCTGCTTTTTTTATTCAAATACTGAGCTTACAGTCACATGGCCAGGACTCTCATTGGCTCTCAGGAGTCAGAGTTTTCTCAGTCTCACCTGCTGGTAGGCGTGGATAACCCATCAGTGCAATCCTGGGCCGGTCCGAAGGGACTAAAGGAAAACAAATTAGCAGGTAAGGTCTAATTTCTCCTTTGTGTTCAGTGTTTGTAGCTTAGGCCAGGTACTACATGGAGTTTCTGTTTAAGCATCTGTAATAATTCAGCTTCTTCAGTTTCCCAATAGGCATATCGTTGTTCTTGGTCCCACTGCAATATTTACTGTGCTACATTTTCCTAGGTAAGGTCCTTGTTGTATTTCTTCTGTAAGTTAGTGGTGTTATGGTAAAGTAGATGCGCTCTATAGGTCCTGAGGGATTTTTGTAGGCTTTGTATTATAGATACTTCACAATATACTTGGGACTGGAGCGAGTCTATGTTTTTACTGAGATTACACCAAAATCAACTTTTTTTTTTGTATGGTGAGTTCCTGGGAAAACACCCTTTTTCTGCTTTGCATCCATTCTTAGAGGAGGAGCTATGGGGGGGGGGGGGGGGTTGTTTAAATTAACAGGTTGATTAGTGTTCAGTGTTAGGGGTCGGTATTTTTTATATTAGATTTCTTAGGCTACATATTTAAACTGCTACTTAAAAGCTTAATAAGATGTTTTTATTTGTTATAAAGCAAGTTGAAGGATATGTACCATTGTAGTAATTATTTTGCAGGATACTGTGATATGTGTTGAGATGTTCACTAGATTCAAGTCGATTATAATGGCAAAGTTTAAGTTTATTTATTTCAGTGCATTTTTACCCTGCTTTTTGCCACAGTGTTGCGGCCCCAAAGCAGCTTACAATGAACCAATTGAAAATAAATAAAAACATATACATTGCAGTTACATTTTAGCAAATTAGAGTGGGAAAACAGGGAAGGAAGGGAAAAGAAAGGGAGACAGAGATGACCGACGAAAGTCCAGCAAAACGATCCCCAGTATGGACTGCTGCAGGGCCCAGGTTTTAACAAATGAAGCTGGAGACGGACATCCACGGCAACAGAGTCATCAGAGCAGGGAACAAGATGGCGGACCAACGGTCATCCTCTGCAGCCTCAACCGTCGGGGCACTCCAGCCAGGGACCACCACCACTGCAATTCCATCAATCCGGCCAAAGAAGAAGAAGAGCCAGGGAAGTAATCCAGTTGGCTGCCAGAAGATCACGAAGGCTGCAAGCAGTCCAACAGTTAAGATGATGAGCTGGAGGGGAGGAGACAACAGCATGGCATCTGGAAGACTGCAGTCGAGCAGCAGCGCCAGGGGCTCCAGCAAAGCACGTCGGGCAGACCCGCAGGGCAGCAGCGAAACCGGCAGCTTGACCGGATCAAGAGGAGCCCGAAAAAATGGGATCGCCAGCCTAGTGAATATCCTGCACCGAACCAGCCCCGCAGACGCCCCGACAAAGCGGGAATTCCGTACGCTGACTCCGAAGCAGCAGAAGGGAAGACAATCGGCCGCCCACGAAGTAGCTAGCGCCAAAACACAGGCAGCAGGAGGAGCCCTAGATGTAAGCGGACTCCCAGGATCAAAGTCGGACCAGTGCCCAGCCAGACCACAGGCAAGCTCCACGACGAGGCCAGGAGCCGATGGATCGTCTGCCCATTAGTTGGCGGCCATCTTTTCTTTTGGGATAATGTGATTATGGGCCCTATTTAGTAAGGTGCTCTAGCATTTTTAGCGTATGCTGTGTTGATGCTCATATGAATATTATGAGCATGTACACGGTTAGCGCACACTACTGTTTGGCGCACCTCTTGCGCGGCTTAATAAACAGGGCCCTAAATTTTTTTTATGTCAGTGTTTCCAAAGTTTCCATAAGTGTGCATGGTGTTTATGTTGCTGCTGAACAGCTGTTTACTTAGAATTCTATCTTCAAGTGCACACTAAGGCATTATTTATGAATATACCAAGCACTACTTACACCTGTATGACTAGTGCCACCCCCCCATGTTAAATCTGCCCCTCCCCCCCCATGTCAGGTCTAGCTATGCCACTGGTGTGAAGTGTTGTTTCTAGATTCCGGAGAAAGAGAGGTCCTGCTAAAGGATTTCAAAAAGTCCTGAGAGATAGTGGAAAGAGAGAGCCTTAAACCAGAGAGATGAGGAAAACTGAGATTAAGACTAAAGAATATAATCTCAGTGTGTATTCCCCACCCCCCCTTATTTATGTGTTTACTGTTTCAGTTGCATGTCTGTGAAGATGACAGCTTTTTGTTTTTGTGTGTGTGTTTTTTTTAACTTCTGATTCACACAGTAAAATAATGGTCTCAGTATTCAGCCAATATAGTCACAAACATTTAATCTGTATATTCAGTGTTGCTATTCATATAGGTAGTGGCACTGGAAGTATGGCTATTGTGATGACACTCTGACAATATACATGTAATTGAGGCTTGTTATGCAGCAGCCTAATCTACATGAATAAATTTTCCATTAAGCTACTATATATTGTCGTAAAATGGATAATGTTTTGCCCTACCCCTACCCCACTCTTCCCTGGTCCACAGATAATGCTTAATATTGATTTAAATGGTTTAAGTTTCCAAGTTTATTTAAAATTTGGTATACCGCTCATAGGAATGACCTTCTAAGTGGTTTACAATTCCAGATAAAATAAAATTGAAAAGAATACCATAATTAATACAATAAAAATAAAAGTCACAAATTACAGAATAAAAAAAAATCCTAAAGCATGAAGAAACACATGACATATAAACAGCTATATACACAGCTATATTATCTTTATGTTTTTAAAAATATACAGATAAGCCAGTTATACATTTGCTGGTCACTGATGAATGCATAATTGGTTTTAGATGTTGGCTCATATATTTTAGCCATACTTGAGTGTATTTTTTTTTTTATGATGGAAGTCCTGGAAGCAAAGGCTATGAGACACTGCGAGTATAAATCACCAAAATGCTTTCTTGGGAGGTGAGATATATTAAAAAATAAATGGAATAGAAAGATCATCCACAAGCTACGGGCTTGAAGAAATCATTTCTCCCCACCCCTCAGAACCCATAAGAAGGATGTAAAGAATAGGTTTTCCCCTCCATCTATAGCCTCTGGAGCTGCAAGCACAGAGTTCACTAGGGGACCAGCTGCAGCTAGTACAACAGATTTGGTGCTCAAGACAATGCTTCTCAACTCTCTCCTGGAAACATACCTAGCCAGTAGGATTTTCAGGATTATCGCAATGAAGATGTATGACATAGATTTACATAAATTTAAAACAATGAATGCAGATCTATTGAATGCATCATGAGAAGCACTGCTCAAAGCAATATGTAATATGTAATTTATCTTTAAAATCGAGCATGGTACTGGAAGATTGGAGGGTGGCCAATGTAATGCCGATTTTTAAAAATGGTTCCAGAGGAGATCCGGGAAATTATAGACCGGTGAGCCTGATGTTGGTGCCAGGCAAAATGGTAGAGTATTATAAAGAATAAAATTACAGAGCATATTCAAAAGCAAAGATTAATGAGACAAAGCCAACATGGATTTATTGAAGGGAAATCTTGCCTCACCAATCTATTACATTTCTGTGAAGGGGTGAACAAACATGTGGATAAAGGTGAGCTGGTTGATATTGTGTATCTGGATTTTCAAAAGGTGTTTGACAAAGTACCTCATGAATGACTCCAGAGGAAATTGGAAAATCGTGGGATAGGAGTTAGTGTCCTATTGTGGATTAAAAACTGGTTAAAAGAAAACAGAGAGTAGGGTTAAATGGTCAGTATTCTCAATGGAGAAGGGTAGATAGTGGGGTTCCTCAGAGGTCTGTGCTGGGACTGCTGTTTTTTAACATATTTATTAATGATCTAGAGATAGGAGTAACTAGTGAGGTAATTAAATTTACTGATGACACAAAGTTATTCAAAGTTGTTAAATCGCAAGAAGGTTGTGAAAAATTACAAGAGGACCTTACGAGTCTGGGAGATTGGGCATCCAAATGTCAAATGACGTTTAATGTGAGCAAGTGCAAAGTGATGCATGAGGGAAAGAGGAACCCGAACTATAGCTACTCAATGCAAGGTTCCATATTAGGAGTCACCAACCAGGAAAAGGATGATGATATGTTGAAACTTTCTGCTCAGTGTGCAGCAGCAGCTAAGAAAGCAAATAGAATATTAGGTATTATTAGGAAAGGAATGCAAAACAGAAAATGAGGACATTATAATGTTTTGTATTGCTCCATGGTGCAATTCTGGTCACCACATCTCAAAAAAGATATAATGGAATTAGAAAAGGTACTGAGAAGGGCAACAAAAATGATAAAGGGGATGGGACAACTTTCCTATGAGGAAAGGTTAAATCAGGTAGGGCTCTTCAGCTTAGAGAAAAGATGACTGAGGGGAGATATGATAGAGGTCTATAAAATAATAAGTGGAGTGGAACGGGTAGATGTGATTCGCTTGTTTACTCTTTGCAAAAATACTGGGACTAGGGGGCACGCAATGAAGGTACAAAGTAGTAAATTTAAAACGAATTGGAGAAAATATTTCTTCACTCAACGTGTAATTAAACTCTGGAATTCATTGCCAGAGAATGTAGTAAAAGCAGTTGGCATAGCGGGGTTAAAAAAAGGTTTGGAGAGCTTCTTAAATGAAAAGTCCAGAAGCCATTATTAAAATGGACTTGGGGAAAATCCACTGCTTATTTCTATGATAATCAGCATACAATGTATTGTACTGTTTGGGGATTTTGCCAGGTACTTGTAATCTGGATTGGCCACTGTTGGAGACAGGATCCTGGGCTTGATGGCAGTACTTATGTAAAAGGAGTTATTGTAAGGGCAACACACCTTTTTATAAGGACAGTAAATAAAAGTAAGAGGAAAAGGAGGCTGCTTTGATTCTCAAAAGTAGTGGATGAAAAGGTAACGAAAAAGACATTAGTCTTTATATACTACAAGAGGTCTCAGAAAGAGGAAGACAGACAACAATATCTGGAAAAGCTAAGAGTAGTCAGGAAAGCAAAGATGCATATGGTAAGATGGGGGGACAAGACATTTTTTAGATATATTAGTGATAGAAGGAAATCTAAAAGTGGCATTGTGAGACTCAATGGTGAAAGGTGTGTGTGTGTGTGTGGGGGGGGGGGGAATACGTAGAAACTGATCAAGATAAGACAGATATGCTTAGCAAAAATTTCTGTTTCATGCTCAAAGCTGAAGGGCCTAGAGCAGGACCAGGACTGCAGAAGACAGGCACAAGTAGGAATGGAGGGGTAGTAGTTTCTGATCGATTTTCATACGACTGTGTTCATGAGATACTGGCTAATCTAAAGGTGGACAAAGTGATGGGACTGGATGGCATACATCCGAGGGGTACTAATGGAACTTAGGGAAGTTCTAGCAGCTCTGCTGGCTGACTTTTCAATGTTTCTCCAGAGCTGGGAGTGGTCCTGAAGGACTGAAGAAGAGAAGATTTGGTCCCTCTTCACAAAAGTGGAAGTAAAGAAGAGGTTGGGAACTACAGGCTGGTAATTCTGACTTCTGTGTTAAGTACATTAATGGAAAAGCTTTTAAAACAGAAGTTCTTGGAATCCAATGGATTACAGGACCCAAGGCAACATAGTTTCACTAGAGGCAGGTCTTGTCAGAGAAATCTGAATAATTTCTTTGACTGGGTGACCAGAGTGGTGCATCAAGGGAGAGTACTAGATGTGGTGTATTTAGATTTTAGCAAAGCCTTTGACATGTTTCCACATACAGTGGTGGAAATAAGTATTTGATCCCTTGCTGATTTTGTAAGTTTGCCCACTGACAAAGACATGAGCAGCCCATAATTGAAGGGTAGGTTATTGGTAACAGTGAGAGATAGCACATCACAAATTAAATCCGGAAAATCACATTGTGGAAAGTATATGAATTTATTTGCATTCTGCAGAGGGAAATAAGTATTTAATCCCTCTGGCAAACAAGACCTAATACTTGGTGGCAAAACCCTTGTTGGCAAGCACAGCGGTCAGACGTCTTCTGTAGTTGATGATGAGGTTTGCACACATGTCAGGAGGAATTTTGGTCCACTCCTCTTTGCAGATCATCTCTAAATCATTAAGAGTTCTGGGCTGTCGCTTGGCAACTCGCAGCTTCAGCTCCCTCCATAAGTTTTCAATGGGATTAAGGTCTGGTGACTGGCTAGGCCACTCCATGACCCTAATGTGCTTCTTCCTGAGCCACTCCTTTGTTGCCTTGGCTGTATGTTTTGGGTCATTGTCGTGCTGGAAGACCCAGCCACGACCCATTTTTAAGGCCCTGGCGGAGGGAAGGAGGTTGTCACTCAGAATTGTACGGTACATGGCCCCATCCATTCTCCCATTGATGCGGTGAAGTAGTCCTGTGCCCTTAGCAGAGAAACACCCCCAAAACATAACATTTCCACCTCCATGCTTGACAGTGGGGACGGTGTTCTTTGGGTCATAGGCAGCATTTCTCTTCCTCCAAACACGGCGAGTTGAGTTCATGCCAAAGAGCTCAATTTTTGTCTCATCTGACCACAGCACCTTCTCCCAATCACTCTCGGCATCATCCAGGTGTTCACTGGCAAACTTCAGACGGGCCGTCACATGTGCCTTCCGGAGCAGGGGGACCTTGCGGGCACTGCAGGATTGCAATCCGTTATGTCGTAATGTGTTACCAATGGTTTTCGTGGTGACAGTGGTCCCAGCTGCCTTGAGATCATTGACAAGTTCCCCCCTTGTAGTTGTAGGCTGATTTCTAACCTTCCTCATGATCAAGGATACCCCACGAGGTGAGATTTTGCGTGGAGCCCCAGATCTTTGTCGATTGACAGTCATTTTGTACTTCTTCCATTTTCTTACTATGGCACCAACAGTTGTCTCCTTCTCGCCCAGCGTCTTACTGATGGTTTTGTAGCCCATTCCAGCCTTGTGCAGGTGTATGATCTTGTCCCTGACATCCTTAGACAGCTCCTTGCTCTTGGCCATTTTGTAGAGGTTAGAGTCTGACTGATTCACTGAGTCTGTGGACAGGTGTCTTTCATACAGGTGACCATTGCCGACAGCTGTCTGTCATGCAGGTAACGAGTTGATTTGGAGCATCTACCTGGTCTGTAGGGGCCAGATCTCTTACTGGTTGGTGGGGGATCAAATACTTATTTCCCTCTGCAGAATGCAAATAAATTCATATACTTTCCACAATGTGATTTTCCGGATTTAATTTGTGATGTGCTATCTCTCACTGTTACCAATAACCTACCCTTCAATTATGGGCTGCTCATGTCTTTGTCAGTGGGCAAACTTACAAAATCAGCAAGGGATCAAATACTTATTTCCACCACTGTAGATGACTAATAAATAAACTGAGTGTCCTCAGAATGGGCTGTAAAGTGACTGACTGGGTTAGGAACTTTTTGGGTGGAAGGCGAGAGAGGGTAGTAGTAAATGAAGCTCATTCCGTGGAAAAGGATGTTACCAGTAGTGTGCCACTAGGTTTTGTTCTTGGGCCAGTTCTTTTAAACATTTTTGTAAGCAATATAGCTGAATGGCTGTTTGGTAAGGTTTGCCTTTTTGCGGCAGATACCAAAACCTGCAATATAGTAGACACCCCTGATGGTGTGAATAACATGAAGAAGGACTTAATGAAGCTGGAGGAATGGTCTGGAATTTGGCAGCTTAGATTTAATGCTAAAAAATGCAGGGTCATTCATTTGGGCTGCAAAAATCCAAGGGAAAGATACAGTTTAGGGTGTGAAGAACCTTTGTACACGAGAGGTGCAGGATTTGTGTATGATTGTGTGTGATGATCTTAAGGTGGCCAAAAGGTAGAAAAGGTGAGGGCGAAAGCTAGAAGGATGTTGGGGTGCATAGTGAGAGGAAGGCCAGTAGGAAAGAGGAGGTGATAATGACCCTGTATGAGACTCTTGGAGAACTCATTTAGAATATTGTGTACAATTCTGGAGATCGCATCTTCAAAAAGAAATAAACAGAATGGAGTCTGCCCATAGTGATGCTACTAAAATGGTCAGTGGTCTTCATCATAAAGCATATGGGGACAGACTTAAAGATCTCAATATGTATAGTTTGTAAGAAAGGCAGGAGAGGGGGAGATATGATAGTGACATTTAAACTCCTATGCAGCCTAAATGCACAGAAGGAGAGTCTCTTTCAATTGAAAGGAAGCTCTAGAATGAGGGGGCATAGGCTGAAGATGAAACAGGATAGACTCAGAAGTAACTGGAGGAAATACTTCTTCATGGAAAGGGTGGTGAATTTGTGAAATGGTCTCCTGGTGGAAGTTGTGGAGATGAAAACAGTATCTGAACTCAAGAGAAATTGGGACAAGAACATAGGATCTCTAAGGGTGTAATAGGGAGAGTAGATGGCAATGATGGGCAGACAGCATAGGCCATATGGTCTTTATCTACCTACATTTTTCTCTTTTTACATTTCTGTTTTAGGATTGCTTGGCTCCTACAAGTGTAAATATTGGTGTTTATATGTATAAATGCACTGCACATGTAGATGGCATCATTTGCATGTGTAAAAGCTGCAGGGGGGAAATTTTTAAAAAATGCAAATGTTGAGAATATTTACAGTTTCTCTGTCTGGTAATTTGGCTACTGAGGGCATGTGTTGTGGTAGAGGACTGGCAGGGAGTAAGTAGACAGAGTTCTCATTCTTCTCAGAGTTTCACAAGAGTCTTTAAAGTGAGACTGCAGTCTTGGCATGGAGTCCTGAAAGAGGAATGCCTGATACTCCAAGAGTTGGGGCCATTGGTGAGACCATCAAATCTGTAATTTCTCATGCCTCTACTGAAGCTGTGATTGGGGTGACTGTTGGAAATGGAGTTGCGAGGAGCCCTCCAAACCCTAGTGTATCTGGGGTAGAAGTTGCAATGGGTCAAGCCAGTGAAGATCATTTTATGTCATCATGGGTGCCTTCAAGTGCAAGTAAGGGACAGTTTTTGAGGTATGGAAAATCATAGCTGGATTTGAATAGTCTTTATCAAGTTGGATAAAGTTGTTGATGCTTGTGGTTTGCTGTAAACTCAGTTTGACCTACAGAAGAAATTAGTGAGGAAGTATGAGAAATAGTTGGGCTTAATGGAGAAATAATTATCTGAGCTGTGGGTGTTTGGTAATGCTATCATAAAGGACAAGGAGGCATTGCATTATAAAATGGAAATTCTAGAAAACCATAGCTAATGTCTCAGTTTAAGACTACTGAAGTTTCCTAAATTTGTCTTCTTTTTTCCGGTCGTCACCTCCTCCTCTACATCTTCTCTCCAACCTTTGACTTGTGGTGTCCCTCAAGGCTCTATTCTGTCCCTGCTGCTGTTTAATCTTTTCCTCAGCCCCCTGGCTACACTTATACAGTCTTTTGTCTTAGTGCCAGTTCTATAACTACTTCAAGGCATGCCTAATCTATGATAGAATAGTAGCAGAAAGCCACTGTGGTGTTTAGAAACGTAGGCATGACAGCGTATGCCAGGGCAATGGCAGACATAAGCTGGCACGCCAAAGCGCACCTTGTAATACACGCATCTGATACTATTCTAGAAGGTGCATGCATTGCTAGGTGGAACGCCCATGACATGCCCATGCGCCATCTACTAGTACAGCCCATTTTATGTAATCAACCATGTGACTAGTGCACCAATTTTATAGATTTGCACATACATGCATAGATGCTATTGTGTGATGTCATTCATGTGCATAGGTAAGCCTATTCTATAGATTAGTGCACACAATTGATGCCTAAATCTAGGCTCCTTTATAAAATTGCCCTTATTGTGTCATATGACATATTTAGAAGAATTCCTGAGGCGCAAAGGTAGGGTGGCACATATATTAAAAATGCCCAGGAGTTTTCAGGTAGACTATTTCATAGAGGTGCATGAGTTGCCTAGATGCGCTATTATAAAATTATCTGCTGTAGATCTCGGTAAATTTGTAACAAATCATTTTTGTACTTGAACCACTGTTTCGTATGTGTAGAGGTCTTTTAAAGTTATTCCCTTAGTGCTCTTTGTATTGTAGAGGTTATTCATCACCTGTTTGGCTTTATATTTTCTTCCATTTTCATTTTTGATTTTCCTAAACTATAGATCATCTTTTATGCTATTCTAGAGAAATAGAGTTTATATGGACATTAAATAATGCATTGTTGCCAGTATACAGCTTTGTCTCAATTTATTGTAAGACTAATGCACAATTTAACCTTGACAATAGCATTTGCAGGCTCATATCACAGAGGACAGCACAATTTTTCTGACAGAAATGTTTATACTTATCTTTACTGGAAGAACTTGCAGTAATCCATAAGCTATTTGTGGTTTCTTTTGATATAAAGCCATAATGTACCTCCCTGAAACCAACTTAAGCTATTTGTTTGGATTTCTACCTGTTCACTGTTGCTGAATGACTCAACCAGTCAAGTTGCAGCTGAAGTAGTAGACTATTGTCTCTTGGGAAATATATACTGTGAACTGTACTACCAATTACTGACCTGATCCATAAGCCACAAATTTCAGGACAATGTATTTATTTATTTGTTACATTTCTTTCCCACCTTTTCCCACTTATTAGTAGGCTCAAAGTGGCTTACATAGTTCCAGAGAGGTGGTTACAGACTCCGGTGTGAAGAAATACAGTATAGGGGTACTATTACAGTGACAAATGAAGTATCGGTAAATAGGTTGGGGTGATTCAGACAAAGTGTTAGGGTGTGAGCATGTGTCGGGGTTGAAAACTGTCCATTTCCTGATTAAAATGCCATATTTCATTATTCGGTATTTATGTCAGATATTGTGGGGTATGCCTTCTTGAACAGGTGAGTTTTAAGGTTTTTTTTGTAATTCTAGATGATTATTCGTAGATTTCAGGCGTTTTGGTAGAGAATTCCAGAGCTGTGTGCATATGTAAGAGAAACTTGACGCGTATGTTGATTTATACTTCAGGCTTTTACAACTTGGCAGGTGAAGAGTTAAGTACGTTCTGGCTGATTCAATTGTGTTTCTAATTGGTAAGTCGATTAGTTCAGACATATAGCTCGGATCATCGGAACAAAGATACAAATCTTGAAAGGAGTAGCCTAGTGGTTAGTGCGGTGGACTTTGATCCTGGAGAACTGAGTTCGATTCCCACTGCAGATCCTTGTGACTCTGGGCAAGTCACTTAACCCTCCATTGCCCCTGGTACAAAATAAGTACCTGAATATATGTAAACCGCTTTGAATGTAGTTGCAAAAAAACTCAGAAAGGCGGTATATCAAGTCCCATTTCCCTTTCCCTTTCCTTGATTGGTAGCCAGTGTAGTTTTTCCCGGAGGGGTTTTGTGCTCTCAAATTTAGATTTTCCATAGATTAGCCTGGTTGCCATATTCTGAGCAGCTCAACAACCCGCATATACTCCACTGCAGCAATTGACGTGTTAATACCATTGTTTGAATCATGTTGCGAAAAGTTTCCCTTGGGAAGAATTGTTTTACCCATTTGAGTTTCCAGATTGTGTGGAACATTTTCTTTGTAATGACGGTGGCTTGGTTCTTTAGTGTTAAGTTGCTGTCAATAATAATGCCGAGGATTTTCAGGTTATCTGAGATTGGAAGAGTGTGTTCCTGGGTATGTATGGCTGTGGGGTAGTTTGTAAAATGTTGAGATGAAAGAATAAGGCAGTGTGTTTTTTCTTTATTGAGTTTTAGTTTGAATGTCATAACCCAGGTATCCATTAGGCTTAGGCTGTTTTTTTGTTATTTCAAATATAATTGATATACAATCTTTATCAAGCCTAAGCTTATACAGAAAAGTATGAAATACAAACATAATTATATGAAGAACAAAACTAACAAAGTAAAAATTATTAGTATGTAAAGATACTCAAGTTCCTCATTTTTTAATCCAAGATTACCAATCGTGGAGAAGACAACACATTTTCCTGAAAGATTTAGAAACCTGTCGGCTGTATTTTTATTATATTGGTGATTTGTATGGTTTGTATGATGATGTGTCGCACACTTGAGTACAAGTGAAAAACACAAATGGATAATGTTATAAAGCAAAAATACATTGGCCAGTATTCAGCATGGCCATGGACAATAAAATTATCCAGATAACTTTAATTAGATGGTCAGTTGCATTTACTCAGTTAAGTGTGCTGTTAAATATAACAGTTAAAGCTATCTAGATTACTACTACTACTACTATTTAGCATTTATTTAACATTGCTTTTGACTCGTAACCACTCACCTCCACCTACCCTCCTCTCCTCCTTCCTGTACACATTAATTGATTTGATTTGCTTACTTTATTTCTTGTCTATTAGATTGTAAGCTCTTTGAGCAGGGACTATCTTTCTTCTATGTTTGTGCAGCGCTGCGTACACCTTGTAGTGCTATAGAAATGCTAAATAGTAGTAGTAGTAGTAGTAGTAGTAGTATCTAGATAACTTTAGGCCAGCTATTTCTGCATCCAGACAGACTTATCTGGGAACATTTAGCTGGACAATGTTGGGACACTTCTAGATTTGCCTTTCCTTAACCTGCTAAACTGTGTCTGGCCAACCTAGATAAGAAAGGTAGAAAAAGTTTTTATTTTCACTTTAGTGACAGAAATATGGGATGCACTGATCTCTATGGCTCCTGGAGTAAAGCCTGACAGCTTTTTCTAGATCAGTGTAATAATCCAAAAATTGGGCATGAGCTCTTGAGACCACATTGGGTCTGCTCTTAGATGTAACAAACTTTCTGCCAGTGATACAGCATGGATCAGGGCTTCTTGGGGAGTGGTGAATGATCAGAACTTCTAGCGAAAAAAGGAGAGCAGCAGGAGATCACAGCTTTTGGGTATGGCAGTAGGGGATCATATCTTTAGGGAAGGGAGTCAGTCTATCGAGGCCAGCATCTGGTCTCTGATAGTGCCATTCCAGCCCAAAATTACCTAGCAGGATCCCATAAACTAGATTCATTCCTTGTTCTCCATTCCCATGGACAAGTTGTGGCTTTCCCAAGTCTGCCTGCCAGTCTAATAATGTTTTATGTAAGTTTCTATAAGGAACTTGTCTAAACCCCCTTTTAAACTGGAGTGACCAGGCCCTAATGGAGATTTGGGAAGGAAAAGAAATGCAATGACCTGGTCAGGACTTGAGAGTTCAGACAAGCCTGACCTGTTATCAGTGAGGAAAGAGGATAGTAGTAGTCCTTAAGCAAGAGGAGTAAGTAAGCAAATAAATAAGCTGAAATAATTTTTAAAAAGTAAACAGGAAAGTTTGGAGAAAGGAAAAGATGAAAAGAGGTAGGAAAAGGGGTGAAAAGGAGGGGACAAATGTGGCAAGAAGAAAGGAAGAAAGAGAATTGCTTTGGTGAGAAAATGAAATATTTATTACTTAGTGGAGTTATTTTTCTTACCTGATGTGGAGATTTTATCATTTTTCACAAGATAATAGTTGGGCATCCCTGATTCTCAAACTCTTCCTTCTTCTAATCTAGTATACCACCATCAATCCATCCTGTCCTCTCTCTCTCCCTGGAACAGGCAGCAGCAGTTAAGGTTTAGCCTTTCCCCTTCCTCATGCAAGGCTCTCTCTATTCAGTAAGGAAACCCTTGGGGGAGGCAGGACAACTGTAGAGCCTGTGATTGTACTTTGGATCATTCAATCATGGAATTACAATGTACTAACGAGAGGGAGGCAGGCACAGATACTAGCAGAAAATCCAAATTAAAATATTGTCCCATAATGCAATCATCTTTTTCCATATAAGTTTGTACAGGTACACACACATTTTATAATATGTCAATATCAAATATCCCATTCAATTAAAAAAACAGTCCCATCTGTTTAATAAGGCACTGATGGATGTTTGTATACAGAATGTCTATTCAGTTCTGTTCGTTTTGCAGCAATGGCCAATCAGAGCTACATTTCTAAACTTCAAATATTTTTTAGTGCTGAATGTATACTCAGTCATCGAGTAAAGGTGGTATATCAAGTTTTAGTATCAAACAATTTTTATTGGTAAGCCAACTAGGCAACAGTAGGCTGTACCAACCAAATCAACAAACAATTCAAACAGGCTACACCAATTTTTATATAGACCCTCCTCACACACACACCCAAATGTGAACCAAAAATAAAATCAAAATCACGGTCAGCCTTGGTTCTTTTTTTCCTGTGACTCAGAGATAGGTGAATATCAAGAGAGAACAAGGACTTAATGTTAATGATTGGTTACCATTGCATCCCACAAGAGTAAGCTATAAGGCATTCAAAAGGAGACTTCTACCCTTGGTGTCGTATATGTTGAATATAGTTATCCCAAACCAACAGAAAGTGTTGCTTATGTTTAAATCAGCTATGTGCTTCCCAAACAAGTAGTGAACCTGATTCTGCCACTTCCAATATGAGGGCGGTTTAGTGACCGTCCAAGATTGTGAAATACATTTTCAGGCTACTAGAGGTGGAGGGGCATTTTTGATTTGATGTTTTAATCGGACTTTGTACGTTTTATGCTAAATGTCCCAAATCTGAATAGCAAATGTAACCATTTTTTAAAAAGCAAAACATCAATTTTTTTTTTCAAAAATACCGTTTGTAACAAGGTTTTCTGCTCTGTGCATTTATCTGTTCAGGCCATTTTCAGAAAAAAAAACATACAAGTACAAAATGTAGAAAATCAAGACATCGGCATGTAGGAGGGGCCAACATTTTTAGAAGACTGGTCGCCAAGACATGCCAGGAGAGCAATGGGGCACTGCTGTGGACTTCATATAAATGCTCCCAAGATCACATCTCACTGAGCCCTCCAAAACCCACTATTATTAGGAAAGGAATGGAAAATAAAAATGAGAATGTTATAATGCCTTTGTTTTGCTCCATGGTGTGACTGCACCTTGAATACTGTGTGCAATTCTGGTCACCGTATCTCAAAAAAAAAATAGTGGAATTATAAAAGGGCGACGAAAATGATAAAGGGGATGGGATGACTTCCCTATGAGGAAAGGTCAAAGTGTCTAGGACTCTTCAGCTTGGAGAAAAGATGGCTATGGGGAGATATGATAGAGGTCTATAAAGTGAGTGGATTGGCATGGGTAACCATGATTCGCTTGTTTACTCTTTCCAAAGTAGTACATTTAAAATAAATCAGAGAAAATATTTCTTCCCTCAATCTGTAATTAAACTCAGGAATTCATTGCTAGAGAATGTGGTAAAAGCAGTTAGCTTATCGGGGTTTAAAAAATGTTTGGATAACTTCCTAAAAGAAAAGTCCGTAAGCTATAATTAAGATGGACTTGGGGAAAATCCACTGCTTGTTTCTAGGATTAGCAGCATATAATGTATTGTATTGTTTTGGGATCTTGCCAGGTACTTATAACCTGGATTGGCCAATGTTGGAAACAGAATGCTGGGTTTGATGGACCTTTGGTCCATATTTATAAATATGTTAAAAAGCATCGGTCCCGGTACAGACCCCTGGGGAACCCCACTATTTATCCTTCTCCATTGAGAATACTGACCATTAAAACCTACTCTGTTTTCTTTCTTTTAACCAGTTTTTTAATCCACAACAAGACACTGCCTCCTATCTCATGACTCTCCAATTTCCTCTGGAGTCTTTCATGAGGTACTTTGTCAAACGCATCTTGAAAATCCAGACACTTTTTGGATGTTTTTCTCTTTATTTATTATTTATTTTATTTGTTACATTTATATCCCACATTTTCCCACCTATTTGTAGGCTCAATGTGGCTTACATAGTACTGGAGAGGCATTACAGATTCCGGTGTAAACAAATACAAAGTGATGTTGTGGTAAGATAAAGTTCACGTGGCACAGTCACACTAGGGAATCATACAACGGAAGAGTTGTGTTATGTCCAATACGTTCTTTAGTTTTGTTGTGTTGCAAATATCAGGCATTTATGTTGGATCGGTAGGGTAAGCCTTTTTAAACAGGTTAGTTTTTAGTGTTTTCCGGAAGTTTAGGTGGTCATTCGTAGTTTTCAAGGCTTTTGGTAATGCGTTCCACAGTTGTGTGCTTATGTAGGAAAAACTGGACGTGTAAGTTGATTTGTATTTGAGTCCTTTGCAGCTTGGGTAGTGCAGATTTAGGTACGTTTGTGTTGATTCGGATGTGTTTCTAGTTGGTAGGTCGATCAAGTCTGTCATGTATCCCGTAGCTTCACTGTAGATAATTTTGTGAACCATAGGGCACAAAAATGAGACCCGTAGTTTCTCCTCTACTACTTCCCTTGTTACTCTCTGTCTTGTCCAGGAGAAGATTAATAGGTGAGTTCAATAGAGTTTGACCTGTCAAGTCATAAATATAATGTACATAACATAAGAATTGCCATACTGGGTCAGACAAATGGTCCATGTAACCCAGTATCCTGCTTTCAGAAGTGGCAATCCAGGTCACAAGTACCTGGCAGAAAACCAATGTCATCTGCCATTTGAATTCCCAGTCTTCAAGTTTCTTAAGGTCTTCCTGCAATTTTTCACAATCCACATGCGTTTTGACAACTTTGAATAATTTTGTGTTATCTGCAAATTTAGTCACCTCACTCACTGTTCAGATCTCTACATCATTGATAAATATGTTAACTAGCACCAATCCCAGTACAGATCCCTTCAGTACTCCACTATTCACCCTCCTTCATTGAGAAAAATAACCATTTAACTCTACCCTCTGTTTAATAACCAATTCTTAATCCACAGAAGGATATTTCCTCCTATCCCATAACTCCTTAATTTTCTCAGGAGTCTGTCATGAGGTACTTTGTCTAAAGCTTTCTGAAAATCTAGATACACTATTGGGCTCATTTTCGAAAAAGAGAAGGACGCCCATCTTTTGACATAAATCAGAAGATGGATGTCCTTCTCCCAGAAACGTCCAAATCGGTATAATCGAAATCCGATTTTGAACGTCCCAAACTGCACTCCGTAGCAGGGACGGCCAAAGTTCAAGGGGGCATGTCGGAGGCATAGCAAAGGCAGGACTTGGCATGCCTAACACTTGGACATCCTTGACCCATAATCAGAAAAAAACAAGGATGTCCCTGACGAGCACTTGGATGTTTTCACCCGGACCTGTTTTTCTTACAACTAAGGCACAAAAAGGTGCCCAAAATGACCGGATGACTTCCCGTTACTCCCCCAGTGATCACTAACCCCCCTCCCACCCTTAAAAACATCTGTACAAATATGTCGTGCCAGCCTCAGATGTCATACTCAGGTCCATGACAACAGTATGCAGGTCCCTGGAGCAGTTTTAGTGGGTGAGTGCACTTCAGACAGGCAGACCCAGCACCATCCCCCCCTACCTGTTACGTTTGTGGATGAAACAGTGAGCCCTCCAAAACCTACCACAAACCCACTGTACCCACATCTAGGTGCCCCCTTCACCCGTAAGGGCTAAGGTAGTGGTGTACAGTTGGGGGTAGTGGGTTTTAGGGGGGTTTGGGGAGGGGGCTCAGCACACAAGGTAAGGGAGCTATGTTCCTGGGAGCATTTTATGAAGTCTACTGCAGTGCCTCCTAGGGTGCCCAGTTGATGTCCTGGCATGTCAGGGGGACCAGTACACTACAAATGCTGGCTCCTCCTACGACCAAATGGCGTGCATTTGGTCATTTCTGAGATGGACGTCTTTGGTATCGAAAATCACTGAAAATCAGAAACATCCATGTCTAGGGACGGCAAAATTTAAGGATTTGGATGTCCCTGATGATATTCTCTAAATGAAAGATGGATGTCCATCTTATTTCAAAAATATGGGTTTCCCCACCCCTGGATCGGGACTTTTTGCAAGGACATCCAAATCGAAACTTGGATGACCCTTTTGAAAATGCCCCTGCACATCAACCTGTTCACCTGTATCAACATGTTTATTCATGCCTTCAAAAAAATGAAGCAGATTGGTGAGTCAAGACTTCCCTTGGCTGAATCCATGCTGACTCTGTCCCATTAAACCATATTTGTCTACTTGTTCTGTAATTTTATTCTTTATAATAGTTTCCACTATTTTACTCATCAGTGAAGTCAGGCTTAGCATTCTGTAGTTTCTTAGATCACCTCTGGAACCCATTTTAAAAAATCAGCATCATATTGGCCACCCTCCAGTGTTCAGGTACTATGAACGATTTTAACAACAGGTTACAGATCAAGAGTAGCAGATCAGCATTTTCATTTTAAAGTACTTTCAGTACACTGGGGAATGTACCATCCAGTCCAGGTGATTTATCACTCTTTAACTTGTCAAATTGGCTCGGTATATCTTCCAGGTTCACCAAGATTTATGTAAGGGGGAACAAGTATTATTACTTCAGTTTTGATAATTCGGCAGCGATTGATGCACTTGATCATGTTTTGCTTCTGGATTGGTTGGATCAGATTGGAATTCACTGAACCATTTAAGAACAGATCCTGTTATTCCTATCAAAGTGAAACTATTCTGTAAAGCAAAATAAACAACTTTCCAACTATTGGTTTCCAAAATGTGGGGTTCCTCAGGGACCCCCATTCTCTCCTATTCTGCTTAATTTCTTTATGTCCTCCCTTGACTCAGTTCACCTGGGATTAGGCAAACTATTGCTATCCTATGCTGATGACATCCTTCTCCTATCATTAACCTCATCATGTCAAGACCCAATCCAGTCTTTAACAACTGGGATTAATGCTGGTCAATTGTGGGCCTTGGCAAATAAGCTAAAACTGAATGCACAAAACTCTTAAAATCCTGTGGTCGTGGAATCAAGGAGTTATGGTCCCAAGGGTGCTTGGGGTCTTGCTTGACTCCTCCCTAACATACTCCTCCCACATTAATCAACTATGGAAGAAAATTCTATTTAAAATGAGTCAGCTACATCTAGTCAGGACATTTTTTGACCAAAAAGCCTTTGCACTGTTGGTTCAAATGCTGCCCCTGCCAGACCTGGATTATTGTAATGTCTTATTTTTTGGTATTGTGTCAATATCAGAAAAAAATTTCAAGTTATACAGAACACAGGCTGCTAGACTGATTTTCAGACTGGATAGATACACTAGGTTTCATCATGTCATATCTTGTCATACTGCATTGGCTTCTCATAGCCGAAAGAATCAGGTTTAAAGCCGTTTCTCTAGTTTTCTAAATTTTACATGACTTCACATCTGAATTGTTGATTAATGTCTCATCATTATGTTTGGTTCAATCTTACAAACTGAAAGAACAATTGATGTTAGCACCTCTGCTTTACAAGGGAATCTGGTCTCAGAAGATTTTTAGCTCACGCTTCCTTCCCTGTATTAGGAGCCTCACTATTGAATTCTTTACCTACTGTTTTTAGGTCACATAATAGCTACTTCAGCTTCTCAAAGAATTTAACATATTTTCTTTTTCCAAAAACTGTTATTTAACAAACTATTACTATTGTTGTATCCTTTTTTGTCTACAAGACTATTCATAGTGGACTTTTATATATTATAATCAGTCTATGTCAGGTCCACTTAGGATATAAACCACACTGAACCCTGGAAAAGGGATTTTAGCGGTATATAAGATTTGATTTAATTTGATACCTTTGATATTATTCAGTAATTCCCAGTTTGGCAAACCCTGACCAAGATCATGTTCCCATCTACCCCTAGTCTCACTCATGTCTTCAATAGCATCCAATTTTGCAAGAGCTTTATGTATTCCTGAGATTGAGACCACCTCCTTCACTATATCATGAAATAAAACTCTCAAATTCACTCCAACGCAGAGGTTAATAGATCGCCAATCCAATGTTTCACATAATGTTTTAACTGGCAGTATACGAATCTGTTACTCCATCTCCTTCCTATATATAATTGAAGATCCTTCAGGGAAGTAATTGAGTTGCCTTCTACAAGAACATGCTCCAACAGTGTAATGCCTGCCTGCTCCCAGGCTAAAAAGACTCTATTGTGCAGACCTGGGAGAAAGTCAACATTACCCCTAATCTGCAGCAGTTTAGTAGTGGAAGGAGAACTCCCAACTGGGAAATTAAATGTTTCCAGTCCTCCTATAAAGTACGTAATAACACACAGGAAGTTAGTTGAGAGGGAACTTTCCTGAGCGGAGCCTGTAAAAGTGAAAAGAGACGGCAAGGGCATAATAAGCTGTCTCCAATGCAAAAGAGATATAGCACTCAGTGTTTAAAAAGCCAATCATTAATATGGCGCAATGAACAAGCATGATTATATAAATGCAGAGTTGGTAAGCCCCCCTGCCTCCAGTTCCCCAGCAAAAAGGCATATTTCAATTTGGGTTTGGCAGTATATCAAGTATTAATAAACATATGCAAGGAAAATGTTTTGACCACACTTCAGTATTAGCTTTAGCCCCGTACCTGGGCTACCAGCCCTTCAAATGGAAAATGGCAGAAGCAAGTTCCATTAAATTTTAGTTCAACAATTCACTTTCAGTTTTCCTGCACTAGCATGAAAAAGCCCTCAGTAAAAACCTTCACATTACAAGGTAGTGTGGTTGGCCTGCAAATCTTATGACAGCCTGATGAACTGGGAATTGCTCCTAAAGTTAAAAAAAGGGGGGCTCACTAAATTTTGATATGTGTGTAGTTAATTTCCTTGTAAGGGTAGAATCTTTATTTCAACTTAGGTCTGAAATATAGATCCTATGTAGGAACAGTAGGGTTATCTCATGCAAAGTGAAGAATTTGGCCCAGGTAAGAGAGGTAGCCACTCAACCCTCAAAGCTAACTGGGCATTTGACATAAGGTTGCACTTGACCAGAGAAGCTCCATGTTGTTGAACAACCCTGCCCTAGTCAAATGATACGTTGTCTAGGGAAGTCATCCAGTGTTGTCCTTCACTTCTTGCCGCCATCTTGAAACATGGTGACACCTGATCCCTAGCAGTACATCTAGACACACTGCTAGAGGTTATTTTGCTAAATAAGACAATGTTTCCCAATAAGAACCAGTGGTGTAAGAGAGCTGAGATGCACTTGATCAGTAAGACAAGATCATCATCGTCAACAATTTCCTGTCTTTCCCTATAGGCTTCCTTTTTTCTGTTCCCAAGTGACATATACAAACTGCCAGAATTATGGAGAATTTATGTAAGTGTTTTGATTGTCTAAAGTTAAAATTTTTTTTATTTATTTTTATTTATTTACATCAATTTATATACCGTATCTTATTGCTACTGCAAGACAGAACGGTTTACAATTTATAAAAAAAAAAAAAAAAATCTGTCTCTCTAGTGTCCAGTGAAAAAGATAAATGAATCATGATATATTTCTCTAGCACAGTTCATTTCTTCCACATTTCACATTTGATGCAAAAGCTTTTGCGCTGGCAAAAGCAATGCTGTAAAAGTCTAAAAAGTCTTCATATGTATATGTAGAATACTGTATATCATATATCCTTGCTTAACTGACTTTGAAGGAAGTTATTCTGGTCAATATTCAACCCGTGGTCTTCAGCATTTTTATAAATTCTGACCACCACAGGCAGAATTAGTCCCAGATTCAATTCCAGGCCAT
The DNA here is from genome assembly GCF_901765095.1 of Microcaecilia unicolor. NCBI lineage: Eukaryota > Metazoa > Chordata > Amphibia > Gymnophiona > Siphonopidae > Microcaecilia > Microcaecilia unicolor. The sequence goes on from NC_044035.1 coordinate 116,885,648, forward strand.
GTCCAGGTGCCGGCTTTGAATATTCGGGGCAAATTCTGCATATGCTGGCCTCCGGAGCGTATGTGAGTTCCTGCCAATATTCAGCTGAGACCTGCATAAGAAACTTATTCAGGCCCTGGCTGAATATTGGTGGGGACCTGCATAAGTTGAAGAAGGTTCCTGCACACATTCTGAATGCTGTCTCCTTTATTCCTAGTCCCAGTCCCCCCATACTCCTACCCTGACAACAGAAATTTTCTGACTGAGGTCCCCCCAACACCCATAGGCCTCCCAGGCCTACATTTTTAATCACTAGTGGTCTAGGGGTCCTATGGGCAAAACAAAATGCCAGTCATTCCTGCTCATTGCAGCTACTTTCGCAAGATGGCCACTGCAACCTCTAGCAGCAGTCTCGAGGTATTCAAGCATATTTCCTCACTTTTTTCACTGGATTGTTGGTCTTGTCAATGTTTTATAAAGGCAACACATGCATCTAAGTATCTCCACAAAATTTCCCAAGGAAAGTAGGCATACATTTATAAAATATACACAAAAGTGAAAATCTTACTCTCACTCAACCTATTTATTCTCTGCTCCTGTGACATCATACATTTATAAATTTTATATCGCATAGGTGCTACTGTTCTGTGTGCCTTTTTTTTTATCCACATATACCATGGGGCCTTTATAGGAGCCTACTGGGGCATATAGAACACTGTTCTACATTCTCAAATCCCTTATAAAATTACTCCCTAAATAAAAAATATTAGAGAAAAGTGTACTTTCACTCTCTGTGCCAATCCTGCAAACTGCAGAGCTCACTTAATACTGAGGAAGAATTTCTGCCAATGGTAAGTATTTTACAAACCTCCTGCTGTGGCTGACACTGATACAAAGAACTACACTGTAAAATAAATAAAAACTGCTAAAGCTGGAAGAAATTGATAAAATACATAAAGCTGGAATGGGTAAGATTAATAGAATTTGCACCAAATGTTATCTATCCAGCCTTGGAAAGGATATAAGACATAGCCAAGGACTCCGTTATTCTACTTAACTGAAAAATGTCCCTGACAGACTTATGAGTCACATACCAAGTAATACTAGCACAAACTTCTACAGTGTGTACCTACTTTGGCAGGAAAAGGATTGATGCAAACGGTATGTCCTCATAACAGTGAATCTGTAATTATAATAAAGTATCCAAATAACTTCCATAAAAAAGAATGATTGATCATTCCAATTTAAAAATTCAGTTCTAATGAAACCCTTTGTAAGAAATGTCCTGTATATGTTTGGCTAAAATACAATTATATTTTTTATACAGCAAAGATTCATATGTAAACTATATTTCTATGTAAAATTAGAAATAAATGTATGCAAAAAAAGTATTGTAGGGGATTGTTCTACAAATAAAAAAATATACATTATATACTGATATTGTGAGTTCAATTAAAACAAATATTAAACAATGCATGATCACCATACACACTGGGGGGTAATTTTATAAGTACTTGTGGAGGACGCCTATGTTAAGCAGCCACATTGGTGCTTACTTCTATTGTATAAATACACACAGCTGCATATTTGTCTTGATAAAATACCCGCATATGTGGCAAATATCATGCCTTGGATTCAGGCATGAACATTTACATCTGATGAAGAGCAAGTGCAAATGTTTGCATATAAAGTTCACAAGAATGCACATAGGAGGCAATTCAATAAAAGACAGTAAAAGTTAGGCACTCAAAATCTGGACACTAAGGCCCTCTTTCACAAAGCTGCGCTAGCTGCTGCCACACAGCTGTGTTGGCATTACCCCACTGACTGCCGCTAGCACAGCTTTATAAAAAGGGCCCAAGCTAGTATTCTATTTGTGTGCCTAATCCAATGGCGTAGCCACAGGTAGGCCTGGGTGGGCCAGGGCTCACCCACTTAGGGCTCAGGCCCATGCATCAGTAGCACATGTTTAGCGGTAGCTGGTGGGGATCCCCAAGCTCCACCAACTGAAGACCTCTTCCTGATGGTAATGAAAATGCTACTCTCCATGATACCGACACCTGCACACGCTCAGTTTTCAGTGCATGCTTGCTTCAGACTGCCAAGGTGGAAAGAAGCGTTTTCCCACCAACTGAGATATTTTTTTGGTGGTTGGGGGGAGGGGGTGGAAGAACACTTGGTGCCCACTCACGTCTTGCCTAGGCCCACCCAAAATCTGTTGTCTGGCTACACCCCTGGCTAATCTGCTATGGAATACTAGTGTAAATCAGCAACTAGGCACCTACATTTTGGTACAATCACTTACACTTGCTCTATGGCTTGTGTAAATGGGCATACTTAAATGGAGTAGTTAGGTTCCTTGTTGAAAGTATTCAATAATGCATATTCTTAAATAGTAGGAATGTCCATGACCTGCCCATGCCCCTCCCATGTGAACACCCCTTTTTGCAATTAAGCGCTAGAACACTTAGGCACCAAGTTATAGAATAGCGCCTAATTGCCATTTCACCTTGTGGTGCTTAACTTCCATTTGAGTTCCAAAAGATTGCCTAATTGGGGGGATAGTGTACTGTAACCTCCATCTAGACCATGCTCCTGGCTGAACCTACTTGACACAGTACATACATTTAAATCAGTTGATGTTTTATAAAAGGCCAATATAGGTGAAAACTCTATCTTTTGAAAAATACTTTATAAAATAACCCAATTGAATTGATTAAGTATCACGCTGTGTCCCACGTAGCATGCTATGTTCTGAAATATATGCATATACACACAAATTTAAGGGGAAAAGTTATGCCTGCCTTGGTGAAGGTGTAACTTGGCTCCAGGATCTTGTGCATTTATAACCTCCCTAAGCTCCTGCACAGAGATCTTCTCAGTTGTTTTTCTCAAGGTAGTGCTAATATAGGATAATGGGAGAGGGGGCATCTTCTGTAAGGTGAAAAGTCTTGAAAATGTATCCAAATTGTGTATCTTTGTATGATAAATTTTCCAGAAATTTCCTCTTGGATTTGTAGAGCTATTATTTGGAAATATCTGCAAGAAATTCTGAGGGTTCCAGAACAAGAGATGGTTCCCATTAGTAAAGAGGAATGGTGATAGAAAGTGAACATGCAGGTTTGGAACATTTTTGGGGACTAGTTTAGATATTTTTGCCTACAGAAAGGAGACAAAGGAGACACATAAGGCACTGCTTGGACACAGGTCTACCCTAGGAACATCTTTTCAGTTTGTTCTTTATGACTCAATAAGATAATTTTCTAAGTGCACAATTTTGGATATTTCCAGAGCGTAGTAGGTTTACAGAGATACAGAAAAAAATGTTTATACTAGAGATGTCCTCAAAGCAAAAATATTTGGTTCATTTTAAGTTTGTTTGCATTTTTTCCTAATTTTCTGATGGATGTTCTATACAATTCACGTTTGTTTTAATAAAATAATTACAATGCTCATTAACACTTTTTTACACATGCTGTTAGCACACTAATTCATAGGTTAGCATGTATGATATAGTATTTAGTAAATTTAAGGCACCCTAACAATTCAAATGTGCACTCAATACACATATCCATAATTTATACATATGTGCCTAGAGGGGTGTGGGTATAGGAGGAGCATGGGCATGCCAGGGGCATTCCAAATATGTGCACATGTAACTGTAGAATACTGGGTTAGTGTGCCTAACATTTATAAAAGGTTTCAGCAGGCATAAGTCTGGTGCCCAAAGTTAGGCGAGATCTGCTCTCAATTTTTTTAGTGCCAAATTTTGAGTATTGTTCACTGAATCTGGCCCTATATGTGTGCGCTAATGAAATTTGGAACTTATAAATAATTAGCCTGATATTCACATCATGCTGGTCCAGTGGTTGCTCAAATTGTCTGGTGGGATTCTGCTGTACATCTTCAGGAGATTCGATAGGGGAAGGTTTACATGCCAACTCCCTAGGTCTGGAGACATCTTTGAGCCTAAAGCAGTGAGTAGCTTTGGCCCAGCCAATTCTGCAGAGTGGAGCAGCGTCATTGCTGAATGCAGCACATACTGATGCCATCAGAATCTAGACCCTTGCCACTGGTTTATTGAATTTTTGAGGAAGGGAAGTTGAAGACAGGTGCAGTAGTTCAAGATACCATACTCCCAGTGGATTTTTGAAGACTGCAGAACTCTAAAGAAGCACAGACAAGTTCTCAAGCTTTTCAACTTGACTCAGGGGCTTAGCTACGGGTGGACCTGGGTGGGCCCAGGCCCACCCAATCTCAGCTCAGGCCCACCCAGTTTAAGCGCTGAAAAGTGCACAGCTGAGCTGAGCAGCCACTGCCTTTCTGCCTCGTAGCAGCGCCGGCCTTCTCAGCAACCTCCCACCTGCTTTTTGTCTCTGGGGCGGCACTGGTAGCTGTAGTGAGCGAAGTGACACTCCATGACGCAAGCCACGTGCTGTGCAGTGCCGAACAAATCCGCCACTTCCTGTGGGCTGAGGTCATGTGTGTGTGGTGCCCTTCTTTTTCTGGCCTGAACAATGAGTCTGGTAGTTTGTCTCCGGTGGCTCCCCCGTCTCTCCATGTGGGGCTTCGACAATCGGAAACAGCTCCGCGAGCTCAGCAGAGGGGAGTTAGCCCCGTATTGGCCCTCCATCGCTCCTCTTTTCTTGTACGACTCTCAGGTCTCCGGCGTGGTTCCCACAGGACTGGTGGATGAGTTGGGACTCTGGAGGGTTGCCGTCCCTCGACGTCAGTCTGCTTCTCTCGGCCGGCGCTCCGATGGTGGAGTGGTCAGGGTGTGAGGTAGGACCGCTCGTATCAGCTCAGGCATTTATATTTTCAGGAGCCAAGGGCAGACACCATGGGGGTGGGGGAGAGAGAATTACATGCCCACCCACATTGGGCCAAGGCCCACCCAGAATTGGTTGTCTGGCTACGCTACTGACTTGTGAGAACCTAAAACTATTTAGTTGGAGGAGATTGGGAAGGCTCTTGCTACACTGGAGAATTCATTATGTGGTCAAAATGCTCAGCTTTATCAACTCGTAGCAGGTGTTCTGGGTAAAATTAAGCTTATTGAGAGACAAACTCGTGATTTTAAGTGAAAAATTGGTGATTTGGAGTTGTTGATGAAAAGGTTAGAGGTGATACAAGATAATTTAAATTTAAAATTGAAAATGGAATCTTTGGAGAATATTCACTGGAAGTAAAATGAACTTTAAGATTTATAAATTTTCTCAAATCACCTTCAAATCATTGGTTTATTGTATATTTAAGACTCCCCGAGAGACCACTGAAGAGGTTACAAATAGTCCAAAATGCATCAACCAGGCTGATACTGGAAAAAATTGGTTTGAACATATTACCCCATTGCTAACAACTGTATTGGTTATCTTTAAAGGCTAGAATTGAATTTATATTGATCATATTTGTATTTAAGAATTTTTATGGTTTGGCCAACATACTTGATTACATTTTAGTTTATATCCTTTTAAGACAACTTAGTTTGACACAAGATATTCAATTAATTAGACCTACAAGGCATATGTGTCATCTATCAATTTCTAGAAATACAACATTGACTGGCAAGAGTCCAGAACTTTGCAACTCTTTACCAATTGAAATTAAGGAAATCTCAAATTACATGCAATTTAGATGTCATTTAAAAATATGGTTGTACTCTAAGGCTTTTAGTTGAAATTGGTCAGTATTTCTCATTCCTTGCTTTATAGGTACACTGTGTAATGTTATTAGCAAATAACTTATACCATGGATTTAGATATTCTGTATTTATAAGCCAACTAACCCACCGTTTACAAAGCCGCACTAGTGGCTGCCAGTGCGGTAATGCTGACATAGCCCCTTCACTTTGAATAGGCTGTGTCAGCATTGCCGTGTGGCTAGCGAGGCTTTGTAAACGGGGGGGGGGGGGGGGGGGAGTTGTTATTTTTTTAAACTTTTTATATGGATATATATTTTGTAATTGAGTACATCCTGTATTACATTTTGTACTCAGCCTTGAATGTGATAGCTAAAGCAGGCTATAAATTCTGTTTATTACATTAGTGTTCCCCATGTTGGTCCTGGAGTACCCCCTTTTGCAGTCAGGCTTTCAGGATATCCTCAATGAATATGCATGAAAGAGATCTGCATATAATGGGAGGTAGTGTATGCAAATCAATCTCATGCATAGTCATTGTAGATATCCTGAAAATCTGAATGGCAAGGGGATACCTCAGGACTGACTTGGGAAACTCTGAATTACATTACATTACATTAAGAACGCCTATAGAGCTATTGAAGAAATATATTTTTTGACATTTTGAAAATTCCTGAAAATACCTGTCCACCTATTTCCAGATCATACTAGCTTTCTCCGTTTTAGAAAAACAAAAATTCTGGAGATGGTGAGCATGGGATTCCAGCTACCCTTTGAACCTTTTGGAAGCTGTGGAGATATAGAGGTTGTGAGACAATCTAGAACAGTAATAATTGGCTTTGTATTGGACCCAGATAGAGATTGGATTCTTAAACTTTTCTTGCAGAAAAGAATGAAAGGGTTTATGGACAAGAAGATATGAGTCTTCCTTGACATGGCTAGACCAACTCAAAGAGGATGAAGACGTTTCTTTTGATGAGACCTAGAGTCCTGCAATTTAGGGCCCAGTTTTGTTTGCATTTTCCTTGTAAATGGGTTGTTAAATGGCTGTGGGGCAAGTATATTTTTGTGAACCTCAACATTACAGTTTTATTGGTGGACAACTAAACTATATCTGTTTCTTCCTCCCCTATTTGAACAAGTAGTATAAGTTAGGACAGAAACATTGCTGTCCTAATTTAAACCACATAATATTGCCACTTTACATATAGGGCTGGATTCAGTAAATGGTGCTCAAAATTTGACGCAAAAAAAAAATTGGCGCAGAATGGTATTTTATAACAGGTGTTCCAGGATGGGTGCCCTTTATAGAATAGTGAGTAGCACCGGGATCCACGTTCAACTTTGGGCGCAATGAGTTACACCAACTGAAACCAGGTGTAAATCCCAGAATGCAAGTTGGGTGCTGATCTGCACTGTTTTATAATACAACACATCCTGATCCACCCAAGCCCTGCCTATTGTTACATCTTCTTTCCTAATCCGCAACGAAACACTTAGGTGCTGTCCTATAAATGGGTGTGTAAGTGTGTTTTCACATGGATCTGCCCCTTTCTTTCCGAGCACTCTACCAAAACCCTCATCCACACCCTTGTCACCTCTCGTTTAGACTACTGCAATCTGCTTCTTGCTGGCCTCCCACTTAGTCACCTCTCCCCTCTCCAGTCGGTTCAAAACTCTGCTGCCCGTCTCGTCTTCCGCCAGGGTCACTTTACTCATACTACCCCTCTCCTCAAGACCCTTCACTGGCTCCCTATCCGTTTTCGCATCCTGTTCAAACTTCTTCTACTAACCTATAAATGTATTCACTCTGCTGCTCCCCAGTATCTCTCCACACTCGTCCTTCCCTACACCCCTTCCCGTGCACTCCGCTCCATGGATAAATCCTTCTTATCTGTTCCCATCTCCACTACTGCCAACTCCAGACTTCGCGCCTTCTGTCTCGCTGCACCCTACGCCTGGAATAAACTTCCTGAGCCCCTACGTCTTGCCCCATCCTTGGCCACCTTTAAATCTAGACTGAAAGCCCACCTCTTTAACATTGCTTTTGACTCGTAACCACTCACCTCCACCTACCCTCCTCTCTTCCTTCCCGGTCACATTAATTGATTTGATTTGCTTACTTTATTTATTTTTTGTCTATTAGATTGTAAGCTCTTTGAGCAGGGACTGTCTTTCTTCTATGTTTGTGCAGTGCTGCGTATGCCTTGTAGCGCTATAGAAATGCTAAATAGTAGTAGTAGTAGTAGTTCTTTTGACGCCTTGCATCTGTTAGAGTGCTTTTCCATGCCAAACCTTTGTCACAGAAGTAGCGCCTAACATTCGGCATCATATATAGAATTCCCCCGTTAACTACCAGTGCCAAGTGCTGTCTATGAATATTCAGCTCAACTGCCTATCTGTATAGCGGTGCTGAATATTTACAGTCACGCTCATGTATGAATTCTCAATAATTCTTTAGAAATAAAAAAATTATAATAGCTGTTTAGGATAAAAAATAAGATTTGTTTTCAAACATTATCACATAAATACAGGCAAAACACAAAACAAACCTTAGACTTAGCGTCTGGGCCCTAAGGTGTAGCACAATGCATTGCTCTTGAAAGATCAGGCAATGCTTTACATTTTGAGCCTAAAAACAACCCATCCATTACAAAGTCTGAATCTACATTTTGGTCCAGTTCCAAGGAAAATGTAACTACTAAAGTAGTTCTTTGTGTAATAACCTCCAAAGGGAACTTCAGGAATTCTATAACTTTCAATGTAGAAAATTCCTTCTCTCATGCAATTTTAGAGTCAGGCCAGTAAAGATAGATATGGAGCCTACACTACAGGTGGTAAAGACTCTGATGGCATATTCAACATATGCCTATACTTGCACACCATCTCTACTGGGGCAACTAAAGGAGATTTAAGGCAATTCAGTAACCTTAATGTGTTCTTCCTTGTCTGAAATTCCAAGTACTCCAGTCTCCATTGCAAATAAAATTATCCTTGAGTAAGGCAGTGTTAACCCCCTGAAGCTCTCTTACTTTGCTCTCCAAAGTCCCAAAATTAGCAGTAGGTTGGAGTAGTGCTTGGGTTTCTTCTTAAGCAGTTTCTGTACACTTAGAAATATTACTCATAAACTTATTTACCACTGACATCAATGAAGTATTGAGAAGCAGCATGGCAACCCAGAGTGACTCCTAAGTCAAAACTATCAGTTTTTGCATCAGTTGCATAGCTAACTTACTTTCTCCCACCTGGGTGGATATATTTACAGTCTGCTGCTCATGTTATCTTCTGCGAACTCTGATATCTGTATGGGGAGAAGAAACCACAAGTGGAGATCCCTCCATTGAGGGTAGAAAGGACATAGTTTGATTTTCCTTCTACACCTCACTCTCCTCAGGCAAAGTTTCTGGGTTGATGTGGGACTCAAGGAGGTCTCACTGACACCAGAAGTACCCCTTTCTGATGTGACTGATCGAGTATTCATGGCAGTACTGGCGGGATCATGAAACCCTTTGAGGCTAGTCTGCTTCAGTGACAGGATTGGCTGCATTTCCAGAGGGAGCTGATATAACAGAGGCCAAAGAGTAAACTCTAGGACAAATGCCACCAAGAAGACAAAGAGCTCTTGCACAGACATCTTTTCACGATGCTATCTTAACCCAGATTCCACACCAGCAACTTCTAAGTTCTACTTGTGCATTTGCGTTTAGGGCCCATTTACTAAAGTGTGCTAAAATTAGCAGTTGTTGTTTAAGCCATGATTTTACCACACAGTAGCAGCAAATTTTACAAGGCATCTTTTGAGACTGTTTCTACTATTTTTATTTTAGGTTCATTAATGTTCCCATTAATGCACAGTACCCACTGACATTTAATGTAGAACCACTTACCGCCCCCTATTTAGGGAGCGGTAAGTGGTCCAGCATTAACTATGCATTGGCCCTGCCCCCTAAGGGATCAAATCTGAAACAAGCAATAATGAGCAGTTTTACATGTGAAAACTGGCAAACTACCACAAACCCTATAATGTGGCCATTGTAGGATAAATCACAGATAATAAATTACCTGTGTCCAGGTTCCCCTAAGCAGAACTATCTGCAAGCAAATAATCCTGAATTAGGTCTAGGGGTGGGAACCTTGGAACCTAGCCAAATACTTCCTTTAGAAAGAACTGTAGCTGAGACTGTAGGCTGAGATATATATATTAGATTTATTATAGTATGTCAGGTAAGAAAATAGAGCTAAGGTATGCAAAATAGAACTCTGCAAGCTTTGACTGAATACAAAATCACTGGCTGATAAAAATTACACTCATACGTCACACTACTAAACACTAATTCTTACTGGTTACCAGGTAAAATTACACCACTGATCAGTCACACTATGTTACGAGGTAGTACAGTTATTAGCAGCTTCTCCTAATCACAAGTACGACAGCACCAGCCTTCTGCTCAGGTAAATACCACTAACTAGCCCCGACTAGTAGGAAATGAATCACCGTGTTTCTCACCAGGCTTAGACCTCAGGGTCGTCTCTCTCGGGAGCTGGCACGGGACACCTCACAGACTCAAGCTGGATTCACAGCAAGTCTCAGTCGCAGCTGGAAGGGAACTCTGCAGCAGATAAGGAGGTCACAGGTCACGCAGGGCAGGTACAGCTGAACCACTATACTTTCCTCCAGATACACAGTTCATCAGTTGGTGGACCTTATTAGGTCTCACTGGTCTTCTTTTCACCTCCACCTTCTTCCAAGGCTTCTTACTAACTTTTCTTTGTTCCCGCTCTCCCCGTACCTCTTGGTCCGGTGGCTGCAGGAACCAAACTGGATCTTCCTTGGTTCACTGCGTGGCAAGAACAGTTCGTTGTTCTTGACCTTCAAGTTGTTACATTTTGGTATGCATTTTCTGTTTCTCACCCGCCTTGCTGGAGCCAGCCTCTCAGGGAGATAAGGGGGCCTGCTTTGCCCACAGCATGTCCTTGGTGTTGAGCTTCTGCTGTAATTTTCCACAAGCTGCAAAGCTGTTACTTGCTGACACAGAGATGTGCGGGTCAGAGTTTACAGTCTCCATTTGCTGTCATAGGATTATACAGGCCAAGGCCCGCAAGGTGAGACACACAGGGAAATACTCCTACATCATGCAGTAACTTGTTTCCATGTATGATGTGTGTGTTAAGGTCTTAACACCCTTTAGTAGAAGAGCTCCATAGTTTATAAAGTGCACATATACCTTGCATAATTGCTCCGCTCCACCATATTCACAATTCATGTTAGTATTCATTATACTTTTGGAAAGAGAAATGTTCAATACAAATTTTATTAAAAAGTATAAATGCTATTGTTGGTGTATATATATTTGTACATGTGCTTTCACCCACACAGTTTTATTGCAGCCATTTCTCATATGTCAAACATACTTGACATGTAGAAAATACTTTATAAAATGACCCCCTTAGTAAATATATATATATATATATATATATATATATATATATATATATATATATATATATATATATATATATATATATATATTGTTGAGAATGTGAGGAATCTGAAATTATCTGTGTTACCTTCCATGAGAGAAAACTTATATGCTACCTTGTGCTTTCTTTTTAATGACATTTTGCCTTTATATACTGAATGTTGTATATATTATTATGTCTGCCTCACCCGTTTGGGCAGCGGAAGCCAAGGGCTTTCTCTTCTATCCTGGATAGAACTGCACATCCCCTCTAGATACTTAATCACCCTAACAAGGTATCTGCTCATGACAGGGTTACACAGTCAAGGCAGTATAAGCCTATGTAATTAGAAAGGAACCCAGTATTTAGTAGATAAAGAAATATAGTTTATTAGCATTGAGATCTTACCAAAAGACAGTATAAGCAGTTCAGGCATTCACATGGCAGTACAGCACTTCACGACTGATGACATGTGCCTTCAAAGGTTGCTGGCTTCTTCTCTGTCTCTCTCTCTCTAGCACTGCTTAGGTAGCAGACCTTTTATACATTTTTGATCCCATAGATCCCTATGAGCATTTCACTTTCACACCTGCACTTTCGTCATAATTGGCACATATATCCAATTATGCCCAAGTTCTAACTTTTCTTATCTTTCATCCAATTAGGACCGAGTTTCAACCTTAGCAAGTTTGCTTATCTCTTATCCAATTAGGACCAAGTTTCAGCTTTCTTATCTCTTATCCAATTATGACCAACTCTCCTATCTCCAAACTTCGCTCATCCTTAAATTTAACTTTTCTTCACCTGGCCCAATTTTCTATAGTTTCTTAGCATGCCTATGTCCAGCTATACACAACCCTTGCCAACTTTGTAACTCTGCCAAGGTTAAGCAGGCTGTCACATTTCTTCAGTCAAGTATCAGGACTGAGAGATGCTATGATTTTAGAGGCCTAGTTTACTTTAGAAAGCCTGAACTTGTTTTTCACTGCATTCAATTTGTGACAATTATTTACAATGTACAACCTCAAATACATACCACCAATGGAGCTAGCAAGGCATAAGTACACCAATTGATATTTGTTCAAGGCAGTTAGTACTGATGCTATCGGATTTAATATGCATTCACATTAACTTCTTTTCAAGAAGTTTGCTTTCCAACATTTGTTATTAAATTGTTTTCTCTTTGTGCCAGTAAACTGTTGGTAATGTGCACTGTAATGTTTGAAGTATGTTCAGTCCCTGAATCATGTCTTCCACTACCTGAGTTGATGATGTCTTCCACTACTTGGGTTGATGAGGACTGCAGATACTGCAGAAGCATAAATCTCATGACCCTGAGAGGATGGAATCCTAGACATCATACGTTGGTGACCCGCTGGCCAGGTTAAGGCCCATGATGGCAGACTTCTAGATGGAGCCCTGGTACATGGCCCCATGGAAGATTCTCACTGCAGTGATTTTGCTGGTTAAATTGAGAGGATATCAAATAGGAAAAACATCTCTGGCAAGTTACAAATGAAGGTTTGTGGTAACAGATCTGAGCCGTAGATACAACTGAGCCAGATGAGTAGGAGAAAACTGCCACCCCTCAAAGAAAGAGTAATACATTGTGCTTGTAATTTTTAAAGTTTTGAAAAATATATCATAAAATAAATTGAATTGTCTCTGTTTGACTACCCTGACTCTATCTCATATGTTTATCATTGGTTTTTACACCCTCTATTTTTGTCTCAAAACTTCTATATGGAAGAGCAAGATATGTTATTTTCTGTCTAGATATCAACTAGAGGAAGAAAAATCACGAGTCTCATTGATATTCATGTTCTGCAAAATGAACAATTTAAATTAATAACTGAACAAAGAGGTGTGGTAGCTGTGTTAGTCCACTCTTAAAGGTTATCAATAGAAATCAAACAAAATACTATCTGCTACCACATTTGCTTATTTCCGATCTGAGGAAGAAGGGCAACCTTCGAAAGCTAATCAAGAAATGTATTAAGTTATGTCCAATAAAAAAGGTATCATCTTATTTTCTTTTCCATGTTTTATTTTGTTTGATTTCTATTGATAACTGAACAAAGACATTAGGAATTTGGGAAAAACTGAACATGAATCTGGAGTTATCCATTCTACAGGCTACCATTATTACCAAAACACTGATCTGTTTTTGACATGGTGTGGTGTCTGTACAGGCATCTCTCTCTCTTTTTTTTATTTTTGAGATTAGACTTTCAAAAATTGATTTGCAAAGTAAACCATAAAAAACTAAAAATGTATGTAACAGGAAAATATATGCCGGGGAGCTATAAAAATAACCAATTAATTCAGTTCAAGTTCACATTATTAAGAAAAGAAGGCAACTTATAAAGAAAAAGTTCTTTAGGAAATAATTATAAACCATCATAGTACTTCTAACCATCTTATACCGTCCTGCCAGTCTAATGAAACCCCTACACAATTTGGAACAGGTCAGAGAACAAAGGAAAGCAAATCAAGTTGTAACTTTATCTTTGAGGAAATTTCTAGCTGCAAGGGATCAAAGAAGCAGCTGTTTCCACAATTGCCAAAGATATATAGGTAGGGCTTTTTTTTTTTAGGTTGTCCCTGCAGTGAACTCATGCTTTTTTAAAAGATGGAAAGATTTCCTTCTTATCTGTGTGGCCAGAGCCACATTAGAGAATAGCTTCACCCTCTGCCCACAATAAGAAACATCTTAAAATTTAAACTAATTTTTACAGACTAAGAGGCCCTTTTACAAAGCTGCAGTACACACTAATGCGTGCTTACAACTACAAAAAATGCCTTACCTCGGGTGCACTCAGGTATCCTACACTTATTATGGGATTGGAACACCACTACCCGCGCACAAAAAATAAAAATTATGTTTTAGCGCTGGGGGTGGAGAGTGGGTATGTTATGTGTTAATTGGTTAACATGTGGTCATTGCTGTGTGCTAACTGATTAGTGCAGGTTTAGCATGTGAGTCCCTACCACTTTCAAAATAAGTGGCAGTAGGGGCTCATGTGCTAATGGCCACACCCTAATGGGAAAATTAACATGTGGCCATTAATAGGGAAAATAGAGAAATTGGCAATTTTATCCCAGTGGTAAATCTATTTACTAGCACCCTTTAATAGACATACCACATAGTTATGACTAAAGCATATAAAGCAAAATGCCTAGATAGCTATCTGACCTTGTTCAAGGATTTAAATTAAATAGCTTTACATTCCGCTGCCTTAGCAATTTCATGAAACATCACCTTTCTCACACTAGGTCTGTTAAACGTTGTATAGATGGTACATATAAGCATTTCTATATCCCTCATAAATGGAATCTGTTTCCAAACATCATCAATATCTGTGAGATGAGTAATGGATTGATGCCAAGATAGTTGCCACAACATTATGTGTTCAAAGCATCACTGATCCACCATCTGATGTAAACATAACTATTTGCTTCATACCAAAATCATCATCACCATAAAACTGATTAATCGCTTAAACTATTACAGCACTGTCATAAGCTACTAACTTATGAATTCCAGAAAACACAGTGTAATGTGTAGGATCGCTGGCTTTTCTACATTTAATGTACAAAATCAATATTTTGGAAACAGAAATATCTACGTTTGTCTATTATAAATATATGGAAAGCTGATTGCCAGATTATATTGTTCACTTCAGACTTAAGTATCCTATTTATGCTTTCAAAGGAATGTAAAAGCTTACCTGTCGATATTTAGCCAGCAGAGGTAGTGTTTTTTTGTCTGCTGCCAGAACTAAAATTGAAAATTCAATGCTGGGCTCTGTGCGGGCTTCGGCATTGAATTTGCATTTTTTAAAAAAGCTGGCTTGTACATGACCAGTTAAATTAATATTCAGACTTAACCAGCCATGGGTTAGCACATAAAGATGGGACAGCTATTTATGTGGTCCTATTTATGTGCTACACCTAGCCAGTTAGGTCTGAATATCGGAACCCAGTGGCGTAGGAAGGGGGGGCAGTGGGGCGGTCCGCCCCAGGTGCACGCCGCTGGGGGGTATCAGCTCCGCTGGTTCCCTGCCCTCTGCTCCGGAACAGGGGCAGAGAGAGCAGGGAACCAGCGGAGTCGACGCAGCTCCCAGCGACGTGCACTTGGGGGCGGATCGGCCCTCTTGCCTGCCCCTCGCTTCCTAATTCAATGTAAGAATGTGCTCGGGGGGGGGGGCACCGTGCTTCACCCGGGGGGGGGGGGTGCGCAGCGGCGACCCGCCCCGGGTGTCAACCGCCCTCGTTACGCCACTGTCGGAACCTAACCAGACTCCACCCCTGGAACACCCCCGACATAGCTGGTTTAATTTTGGCACTAACTAGTCAGTTTCAGTCAGGATGACCGGTTAAGTGTCACTGAAAATGACCTGATAGCCACAACCAAGTGAGTTAAGCAGCTGGCGGCCATTTCCTGCTGGTTAACTCACTTTGAATAATGGCTGGATAATTTTTACTTCTCCATCTGTCTGGAATTTATGTATATATCTCTAAATGATCATGGATTTCCTGCACAGAAAACATGGAGCAATTTATCTTGACAGGTAGCAGGACCATTATCAGCAGTTGATTTACTTGGTAGAACAAATTCTTTCCTGTTGTTCTGAATTTCGGGTGTTTCTGTCGTAGAGTTTTTTTTAATTCTTGATTCAGATTTCTGAACTTTGTCACAGCATCCACATGGTTGCTATGACTGACATGATGATGATATAGTTTCCATTCATACCAATTTTTGCCTGTACTCTACTCCCCATTAACTCCTGCTTCCAAGCATATTTCACAGGTAACATCACCTGTTTGGAGGTATTAAAAATGTTTCCTTGGTGTACGTTGTAAAGATCTGAAGTAACGAGTACTTGCTAAGAATGAGCACTTTTACTTGTAACAGAGCATTATCAGCACCAGTTCTAAGTACTCTTTTCTCATTACATTGCAGTTTTGTTACAAGTAACATGGCTGAATAACTCAATTTTTCTCCCCCTCCTCCTCTTCACGCGGCATACAACCAGTCCTCGTCCTCACTCCTGTCCCAGCCAGGCCAATTAGGAGTGCCCTTTTAGGTGTCAGACAGGCTCCCTAACCAATCACAGTCAGCTGCACTTCTGTAGAACCCAACTTTCCTCCCCGCTCCTCCTCGTCTACATGCGGCAAACAAACCAAGTCCTCATCCTTACTCCAACCTGGCCAATTAGGAGCACCCTTTTAGGCGCTAGACAGGCTCCCTGAACAATCACAGTCAGCTGCACTTCTATAGCTCAGCCACATGAAAAAAATGGCTGTGTCCAGAGAAGTTCAACTGAATGACTGTGAATGCGATCGGGAATGGCGCTTTGCTCAGTCCATCTGCTCAGGCCACTTCCCCTTTGTGTCCAGCTGCTCTTGGGCAGGCTGCTTCTTCTTTGCAATTCAGGCAGTCAGGATAAGATTGACACCAATCAGAGAAAAGAGAAGTACCATTTTGATTGTGGTAATGCTGATAAGATTATTTTTATTTTTATTTATTAGACAACCTTATTAGCATAGGCTGCCTCCAATTAATTAAATCAGGGATGCTGGATCCGGGGGGGGGGGGGGGCAGGGAAGGAAAGGGGAAGACAGACGCTGGAACCAGAGAGGGTGGAAGGAGAAAGGGGAGGGATGCTGGAACCTGAGGAGATGGAGGGGGGAGAGAGAGGAGCTGGGGGGTCCCAGAGAAGAGAGATAATTCAAGGAGGTGTTGCTCTACTGGACCTGGAGTTGGGGGTGGGGGGGATGGGAGGGACAGCAGGAAGAGGTGCTGAACCCAGGAGTTGGAAGGAGAGGGAGAAATATTGGACCAGTAGGGAAGTAGAAGGGAGGTAGAGACAGACAGACTAGAAGAGAGGGGGAAAGACACTGGACCCAAGAGGGAGATATAGTGGGCTGGAGGGGGAGGAAGAGAGAAGGAGAGAGATACTGGCCCCACAATAGGGGATGTAGGTGTGGGAGGAAGAGACCCAGTCAGACAACATCAGTAATATTGCAGTCTGGCCTGAGATTTGAAGGAACTTTTTATCAGACTGAACACTCCACTTCTTGCCAGTGCAGCCATTGAACGCCTTTTTAGCTCTACTGGTTTAATAATGACTCACAAGCGCCACCCGCATGAGTGTCATTTTCTGATTTTAGTGTTACTCAAAGTAAATACATGGATTGAATTGCAGAGGATAATGTTAATAGTTAATAGTAGTTGTAGTCATTGTCTTAAATTCCAATAAGTGTATTGCCTCTTTCTCCTTCTATTAAAGGGGTTGCAGTTGTTTTGGTAGTCAATAATTATGTATAAGTATGTGTAAGTAATTTTCAGCTGTTGTCAAAACGTGTTCTTGATTGGCCCGTTTTTATTCTTGTGGATAAGTTGGCATCGCTCTGTCATGGAGTGGACAAGCTTCACAAGGTGGTCACATGTAATAATTCTGTTCTAGGTTGCAATTGACTCTGAGCTCATTGGCTGTCATTTGGATATTTCCATTGGCAACTCATGCCACAAATTCTTGATCAAAGGTAGTACCAACCACAGATCTCAAGATTAGATTTTTTTTTTTTACAATCAGAAGGTGGGTATATATGGTTCAGACACCAACATCGATAAGATGTTATGTCACCAGAACCTGTGTTCCTCATAGGTCCATATTGTGATTTTCTATGTTTTTCTCATAATTTTATAAAATGTTTTGAAAGTGTTTTAAACAGTTTATAATCTTTTTAATATAGAAGAGAACTTCATTTCAAAAGGAGTTTGAGTATCACACTTATCTGAAAAATCAGTTTCCATGCAGTCACCGAACAAATGTTTTCTTCAAGTGTTCACAGACAAAATGCAAACCAACACAGTGCCAACTTTCACTTAATGCTGCGTCAGGAAAATTAGTTCTGATATTAAACACCCATCCTTTTATTTCTAGGACTTGAATTGGAAAGGCTTCTTTTTCTAGTGCTTGGATATGGACATATAAATCACTTCAGGTTTTGTTTTCTAATTGATGCTGGTGACTGCACCATATATACCCACCTTCTGATGGTCCAAAACACTATCTAATTTGTAGATTTGTGGTTGGTTCTACCTTTATATATTGAATTATCGAGATTATAATTGTTGAGACCACATTTGATTATTTCAACAGATTCTCGATCAGTATTCCTTTTACGCCTATGTTTACTAAGCGCGCTATGGGCGTGTTAAAGTTTTTAACGCATGTAAATGGTTTACACACATTAAATGCTAATGCGCCCATTGAAAAGTACAGGTACGTTAGTGTTTTATACGCCTTAAATTTACAGGCGCGTTAAAAATGCTAACACACCTTAGTAAACATACCTCTTATTTTGTTAAGTATTTCATTTTAGTTTTAATTTATTTTAATTTACTGTGTTCACTGGTGTGATAGAACTGCCATTAGCGGTATATCAAATTTAATAAATATACACACAAATATTTGTAGTTACAGTACTTTTTACTTTTATTCAAAAAGTATTATATTAGGCACTTTTTTGCTTTTACTTGAGTGCATTTTTTGTGTGTTTTTCATTGTACTTTTTACTTAAGTATCAAAATATGCATTTACCCCAGGCCTCGCTGGAGTAATGGTAGGATGCAAATGGCCTCCCTTGTGTGATTACCCTTGCAGCAAGCCAAATTTGTGCTCCTCAAATGATCTGGAGGTCTTTGAAATGTTGTCCAGGCCTTGCTGGAGTGACAGTATGATGCATCTTGCCTGCTCTGTGCACCACCCAAAAATAGTGTGCACACAGTGACATCACAATGCGCATGTGTGCAGCTTAGAGAAAACACTCCAGCAGATATTTAGTCGGCAGCAGTGAGAATTTTTAAGGCCGCTGTTGGCTGTATTCCCGGATATTCAATGCCGAGCTATGTCCAGACACCAGCATTGAATATCTGGTTCTAGGTTGGCCTCTAAAGTATATGCCAGTGGTTCCCAAACCTGGTCCTGGAGGCACCCCAGCCAGTTAGGTTTTCAGGATTTCCACAATGAATGTTCATGAGAGAGATTTGCATGCACTGCCTCCGCTGCATGCAAATCTCTCTCATGAATATTTATTATGGATATACTGAAAATCTGACTGGCTGGGGTGCCTCCAGGACCAGGTTTGGGAACCACTGGTGTATGTGGTTAAGTGCAATATTCAACCTTTGACCGCATAATCTGAACCACTTAAAGACAGGACTGCTATGTGGTCCAGTTTAAGTGGTTCTCTTATGTGGTCAGTGGCTGAATATCAGCATTTAACTGTATTAGTGCCAACTCCACCCCTGAAACACCCACAAGGTAGCTGGCTTCAGCACAGGTGCTAACCATGAATATAATCAGCAGAGCTAACCACTTAAGTGATTTGATTTATTAAAACTTGGTTAATTGTGTTTCCTCTGAATATTTGCAGTTAGCCCCAGACAAGCGATTTAAGCGCGCTTAAATCATTTTGAATATCACCCTGACTGATACTGACCAGCTGTATGCCATCATTAACAGGCCTTATCTTTGTCTTGTCATATACCAAGTTGTCCCTCCGTTGATTCAGTGCACTCTGGGTCTATGGCCACAACCTCTTTTAATCAATCCTCTGACAGCATGTAAGTGACTCCATTCTCCCCAAGCTCTGATTCATTGAGGAGCATTGCAACAGAAGGGTAACTGTCCATAGTTGGCTGGGGAAATGGAAAGAAGACCTGCCACCAGATATCAAGGTGGTATTTGGCTCTATCAAAGAATATTTTTTTGTTATATTTGTACCCCACACTTTCCCCACTCATAGCAGGTTCAATTTGGCTTACATATTATATACAGGTACTTATTTGTACCTGGGGCAATGGAGGGTTAAGTGACTTGCCCAGAGTCACAAGGAGCTGCCTGTGCCTGCAGTGGGAATTGAACCCAGTTCCCCAGGACCAAAGTCCACCACACTAACCACTAGGCCACTCCTCCACTCCTATTTGCACTCTCCCCTTCTGTGATGCAATGCAAATGCAACAAGGACACCACCACATTGTCATCGATTGCCCTGTGTACCACTACTTACTTCTAAGTCTGTTGTTTACTTTCTTTCTTTCAGCCATTGGAGGCTGTATTGTTGGAAGAAAAAAGGAAAGAAAAATTCTGTAGTCTTCACATATACCTCTATTAATGGGGGAGTCTTGTCTCTCTGATCTCTCCTACCAAGTATCTTTTTTTTTGTGATGGGCATAATGTTTTTACTTTCCATTTTCCTTTCTCAAGGTGACATCTTTTCTATTTTCCAAAAGGATTTGGTCTTGCAGCAATACAGAAAACCTAAAGCCATATGAGCAATGAAGGTTAGTTTTATAGCAGAAAAGAGTTCCAGCTCAAATCTTTGTGTTCAAACAGTCTCTTCCAACTTCAAATAATATCCTATTGCCTTGATGTTATTATGCTATATCCTACTTGAGATTTTATTGGTTTTCTGTTGTTGCTGTTTATTTTATTTTTTAAATTTGTCTGTAGCAACTAGAACTCTCTTTGTTAAGATGTGGTCTGGAGTTAAACATATTAGAAACTGCAGGTGTAGGAAATAGTATTAAGCTTTCATTCATTGAGATAATTTGTAAAAGATATGTGCATATTTTATAAAATGAAGAAGTGATTGACAAGCAAGGGTATAGAGATCTGTGTTTTAGTATATGTGATTTTGAAAATGTCTGTAAGCAATAAAGAAAGGGAACTGAGGCAAGGATAATGCAAATTGTTTTTGTGAAGCACATAGCAAAATTGTTTCAACCTATATTACGAACTGCAGGTCTGCAGCACCTGTGTAGCTAGTTTACCATTTCCCACTAAAGTTTTCAAGTGAAAAAATAATGGCAGTGGCCCTAGCTTTCAGTTTGTTTTTTCCCCTTTATTTTTAACAAATAAATAAATGAAAAATACGAAGAACAGTTGCTATTTGTTAAAGTGTAGCCGAAAGAGCGAAACAGGCCAGTGGATGCTTCACCAAGAACGCTCATTCAGAATGATGAATGTGGCTAAACACACATTTGTTCGTAAAACTTGCAGAGTGGATGAGCATCATTAAGCATGAGAAATAGGTGCAGCATGCTGAGAAGAGAGTGGAACAAACAGATGTTGTGAATTTTTGCAGGCATCCTTCATCCTGCAGTCCATCATTAATATAGTTGAAGGTGATCCTTTCTTTTTATTTAATAAGCACAAACAAAGTGCATGTGCTGTAATATTGCTGAGCACACTCTTTTTAGTACAACTAAGGCTATTCAAGGATGCCAGGAATACAGATAGATTGTCTTTTTATATCCCTTAAAACATGATATAAGCTTCATGATACAGACAGACACAACTGCTTACTGTCCCTTCTCTGTAAAATATAAAGTTATGGTGCAACATTTTGCTCCATTTTTCATGCAGTTGGACCAATGTAATTTCTGTTTTTTTCCAGAGACATCTGGTTGTAGGCTTTAACTAGTAACCTATTTTTGTAAAGGTATATGACAAGTTGTACAAGGGTCTGTTCAGGCTACCGGTGCTTTCTGTTCCTCTTTTTGGCATAGTATTACTACTTGTATAGTCTCTCATATTCTTACAGAAATGGTTATATATTTATGAAAGTGACAAATGCAATACAAAGCTCAATAGCTCTGATCTGTAAGAAAAACATGCAACCATATGAACTGAGGGAAAATTAAAAATGAGCCACTTGGTTGCAAAGTACATTTGCACATTGCATCTAATATTTATGTATATATTACCTGGGTTCTCTTTGAAAACTAGCTGTGGAAACGTGCATGTAAATGGGCATGAGTACTTTACACCAGCTATTTGTGTTTGCAGTTGAACAGGGATAAAATAGCATGGAAATGAAATACATGTGTACTTTGCTTTTCTCCCTATAATCTCTCTTACCTATGAACATCTCTTTTTAACCCGACTATCAGTGCAAGTGATTTAAGCGGGCAAACTGTATTATACAATAACCAACACTGCAGAACCAAACACAATATATATGATGGACATAGTAGAAAAAAAGGGGTGAAACATTTGTATATATAGGAGTTCTGGACTCTTATGAACCCCAATGACCAGTAGTGATCATCCTAATGACTTAAACATCCAGTATAAAACGAACCCTCTCCAGATCCACCTCCAAAAAACTAATCCACTCCCTAGTCCTTCCCTCCCTCCCAACCCCTGATGTTCAAGTTCACCCATGACGTAAATTAAAAGTTAAGATCATTGAATACCTTTCTACGCGCCCTGTGTGACAGGCTTTGTATATATGACTCCCAAATGTTCAGAAAGGTTTTTTTTTTTTTTTTTTTTTTTAGTAAAACAAGCATTCCATGCTTCCAACAACGACAAGGTATGAAATGCATTCCTCCAGTTGGGGGCTTATCCTGCAGCCATGACTGAAACAGACATTTGTTCCCAACAACACAAGCTTTTTGAAATAACATGCACCCTTCTGCGCTAATACCACACCCATCCATTTTACCAGACAATACCCTCTAGCCCAATGGTGATAATGTCATACTCAGCAGCCCATTCAGATTTTGGATAATCATAGACCAAAAATGTTGAGTGTTAGAGGCAAGACCACAATGCATGAGAGAACATGCAGTTTATGAAGCCACATTTGAGACATGAAGCAGTCGCTGTGCACCCTGCGTGATGTGCCTGTATCTGAGAGAAGTAGGCTCTAGTGAGAGTATGAAAGTAATTTCTATGCTGGACTGCTCCATTCACCAATTTAGGAATAAGTCGCATGCCCCGGCTAATATCTGCAGCCTCAAACCTAGTTCGGTGGTGCATTTACACACCAAAATAGATGTGATCTAGAGGGAAGAATGTGATATAGAGCTTTATGCACCATAGATACAGAAGGTGGTCTAGGGACATCTGCCACAAAAAATGTCCACAATTTATCTTCTGCTCCCACAGAGAGATTGCTCCACTTCAGTGAGTGTTGTAATGTGCAAGTTGCAAATATGCAAACTGACTTTTTGATGTACAGAAGGGCGCTGTAATAAACCAGCAAATTATATCATATTACCTTCATCCTGCAAAACCTAGTGTGGTGAGCCTGCCTCCTGCTCATCTATGAAAGGTCTCGCTCACCATAACTGCAGGAATATCCAGGTTACCAATAATGAGTAACAAATCAGAGGCACGAACATAAAATGTCAGGTAGACATTAACATATGCCAAACCTCCTTCAAGGGTCTTAACAAGACCCTAGTCTTTAAGTTGCAAGGTAATTTATCTGCAGGAGCCTGCAATAGATAACTGAGATGTAAAGGAGAGAAAAAGTCTTGTTCTATATCCAAGGGGATATAGTCCTACCGGGGTAAAACCCAATCCCTGATAATTGCTTTTAAAGCAGCAGTAGTTGTGATTCACTGTTAGAAATGATGATCCAAGAAGTAGAAGGTTCATAAAAATGGATATCTTGTTCCAGAACTATATAAATTCTAGATTAATGATGGCATCTCCATTCTTAGACAAAAATCCCAAAGAAGGAAAGATTAAGTGAGAGTATATCATTTGGGAGGAGAAAGACCAGCAGAAGGTATAAATCTTAAGCTCTGTTGATCTCTGTTTCTAGATGGAGGGAAAGTGGCATGCATAAGCCAGGAAATGGAGTACAAATGGTTATGAAATTATCACAAACCAATTTTTCAGTAGAGAAACTCTCATACAAATGCTGTCAAGATGTCTATAGGACTCAATATCCCATGACCCTGGAGGTACACATGAAAGTGCTGACTCCTTAGTTCAGGTCAACTTGTCTTTGGAGACACGTGATTTCAAGACACTGGAGGATTCTCACATAACAAAAGTGTGGAAAAGATGATACAGAAAACTACAGACCCTTTAGTCTAACTTCAGTGGTGGGAAAAATAATGGAAATTACGGATATGCACAAGGCAAACATTTTCAGTCCATTTTTTACTTCTTTGGACTTTTATTCTAATTGGATATTATTCCAGTTGGTTTTACACATTCATTTTAGTAAAAACTCTTTAATGTGCATTAGAATTCTTTAATGTGTGCTAATCAACAATACACATTAATTCATGGGTTAATACACATTAAATTGATTCAGCTCACACTAAATTAAGGAATACTAATGAAGCAAATGCACATCCCTAATGGAAACACCACTAGAGAAAAACTTCTTCCCTCCTCCTCCGAGTCCCTGCACATATGTTTGTACATGCTTATGTACATAAGCTTGCCCATGGAGTTTACAGTTTAGGAAAGAAGTATGAATAAACACATTTCTTGAAACAACTCCTCTATTATAATAAACTATCAAATTTACAATACTATGATTGGGAATAGCAAAGGTTTCATATTTAAAAGGAACCTAAAATTCACATGACTCAATTCTAAATTTCCACAGAAAGCTGCTATGATGTTTTTATGAAAGGTGATACATTAAAACTAGTAATAAACCTAATGAATATAAATATTAACTTTACTGCTTTAGCACTCACCAGTCAGAAGGAGAAACAGGCAGGAAGACTGAAGAGCTGAGACATAATAGCCATACTGAGTCAGACCAATGGTCCATCTAGCCCAGTTTCTGCTTCCAACAGTGGCCAATTCAGGTCAGGGCTTAGAATTTGTTCCTTACATCTTCCTGAGGGTGTCTCCTGGATCTTGCTGGCTTCCAGCAAAGATTCCACCAAGAGGTGTTACTCTTTCAAATGGAGGAGGTTTGCCATCCGTTGTTTGGGCAGGGCCCTAGATCCTGTTTCCTGCCCTATACAGACTCTGCTTGAGTATCTTCTACAACTCTATGAGTCTGGTCTTAAAACCAACTCTGTAAGGGTTCACCTCAGTGCAATTAGTGCTTACCATCACCATGTAGAGGGTAAGCCCATCTCTGGACAGTATCTAGTTGTTCGCTATTGACAAAGCCCCTGTCAAACCTCCATCTGTGTCATGGGACCTCAACGTCATTCTCACCCAGCTGATGAAAGCTCCTTTTGCAGTGACTTGATACCTGTCATCTGAAGTACTTGACCTGGAAGGTCATATTTTTGGTGGCTGCTACTTAGGCTCACAGAGTCAGTGAGCTCAGGCCTTATTAGTGGATGCACCTTATACTAAGTTTCATCACAACAGAGTAGTCCACCACACACACCCTAAGTTCCTTCCTAAAGTGGTGTCAGAGTTCCACCTGAACCAGTCAATTGTCTTGCCAACATTCTTTCCCCAACCTCATGTCCATCCTGGTGAAAGCGCACTGCACACCTTGGACTGTAAGCGAGTATTGGCCTTTTATTTGGAGCCGACTAGACCCTACAGACAGTCCACCCAGCTTTTGGTTTATTTTGATCCCATCAGGATGGGGTTCGCCATCGAGACACGCATCATCTCCAGTTGGCTAGAAGACTGCATTTCTTTCACTTATGCCCAGGCTGGGTTGGCCCTTGAGGGTCATGTTAAGGCTCACAATGTTAGGGCCATGATTGTATTGGTAGCCCACTTGAGGTCTGTTTCTATTGAAGAAATTTTCAAGGCTGCAACAAAGTCTTCGGTCCCTGTATTCACATCTCACTGCTGCCTTAAGCAGGATATATGATGCGACAGTTGGTTTGAACAGACTGTTCTGCAGAATTTGTTTGGGGGTCTAGAGTCCAGCTCCACCCTCTTAGGCCCATCTTGTTCTCTTCCAGTTTGCACTCTGTCAGATTGAATGTAGTTTCAGGTTAATCTATGTTTGACCTTGCATGGTCCAATTCACCAATGGTTATTGTTTTCAGTGAGCTTGATAGCTAGGGATGCCCACATGTGAGAATCATAGGCCTGCTTGTCCTCAGAGAAAGCTAAGATAGTTATCTGTAGCAGGTATTCTCTGAGGACAGCAGGCCTTATATTCTCACATACTCTCCCATCTCCCCATGGATTTGTCTCCTCTTTTCTTTTATGATCTAGTATTGTACTGGTGGTCCTGTTCTCTCGTGGCAGGCGTGTAGGCACTCAAGCATGCGTGGTGGAGCATGACTCATGCTCCAAAGAGCTTTCTAAAAGCTTGTCACAAGTTCTGGACTGGACAACATGGATCACATTACCCATATGTGAGAATATAAGGCCTGCTGTCCTCAGACAATACCTGCTACAGGTAAGTATCTTTGCTTTATCCCTCGGTTTCTATATATGGCACAAAGTTGTACTTATATTATCCCTCAGATTCTATATATGGCACCCAAAACTGCATGTTCAAATTTGGGTGCATGTCCAATTTCCAAATGCAAGTTAATTAAGTAGTGAGCCAGTTAGCATCAATAATTGGATGCCAGCAATCAATTATTGACATTAATTAGCAACAATTTGGATTTGTGCATGCATTTTGCTAAGCACTATAAAGACGTGCGCACAATGCTTTTAGTATGGGACTGAAAAGGGTGTGGCTGTGGGAGGGGCATGGGAGGGTCAGGGGTGTTTGCTAAAGATGTGCACAGTATTATAGAATTTGAGGGATCTGCACCAGGTTTCGGTTGGGATAAATCCTTGTGCCCAAAGTTGGGCATGGATCCCGGTGCTACATGCTATTTTATAAGCAAAGCACAACTCAGAGTGCTGTTTATAGAATAGTGCTCAGCACACATTTTTTTTCAGCACCCAAATTTGGGGGCCATTTACTGAATCTAGTTTCTATTTGTATACTGGTGATATTCAACCCATCATACAAAGTATTCAAATAGCAGGCCTAAACTAAAATCCGTAACAGTGGTGACAATTTCTGCACTATTTGTATATTTAGTTTGACTGATTATACATGTAGCAGTTTATAAAGTGGGTGCTAACATTTATGCCCCAATTACTACAGGTGTACATGTTAGAATAGTGGTATATATTCATGAATGTGTACACATAAATGCCAAAAATCTGTGTAAATGCAATTCTGCAGACAAAAAAGCAACACTGGGCCTTCAAGACTGGGACAACTGTAATTCTTTATTTAACAAATGACCCGACACGGGTCTTGAAGGTCCAGTGTTACTTTTTTGTCTGTATACTTTCTATGTATGCTGTATTACCCTCTCTATTTGTTTTATAAATGCAATTCTGTAAATATGCATATATCTTACATAGCACATATTTTACAGGTGGCTGTACACATAGGTGGCATCTTACTGGAGCATAGGTGAGACTCACATGCATAATTATATTTGTATCTCTGACATGTAGGTATGAGAGCTTACACCAACACTGTGGTTGGCGGAAGTGCTAATGCCTAATTTATTGGCATGTATTTCACCTGTAATGCTAGTATTCTATAAAATAAAGTAGGCACCCAATGGGTGCCTAAGTATAAGCACACTGTCATAGAACTGCCTCCATAGTTTACAATAAAATGATAAAGTCCAATTTTCCATAGGTTTTGTAGATAAAAGAAAGGATTTCCAAGTTGGGACATTTACAGTTTGCTGTTCATTTTATAGTTGACATGCTGAGCATGGAGACTTTTGTAAAATGTAACAGGCATTTTACAAAATGCACACAAACAAAGATCAGCATCACTCAAGGCTCTGTGGGGTTTTACTAAAGCTTAGCTCGAGTTATCTGCAGCAGGGCCCATTTTATTCCTACGGGCCCTGCTGCAGATAACTCAAGCTAAGCTTTAGTAAAAGACTCCCTGTATTTCTAAATGCCAGCACTAGTATGTGTAGGCAACAGAATTTTCAACCTACATATGTAAGTTTATGTATGTGCATGGAAAAAAATGTTTGATTCATTTTTTGATTTGTTTCTCTTATTTTCTGACATTTTTTGTGGTTCATTTCACAGATTTGGGTTAATAAAATTCTTTTAACTAGCATTAACTGACAATGTACTTTAATTTGTAGGTTACCCTATATTAAACTGATTCTAGTGTGCACTAAATTTTATAAGGTGCACAAATGGATATCATTAGTAAGTGCTGGCATTTACACGTGTAAATAGCAGCTTTTCAAAATTACATATCCAGGAGAAGCCAAGTAAGGAGCCAGGGTCCAAAATTTTCTGTTTGTTTCAGTTGTTTGAGGTGTTTTTGAACACTACAGATGTAATCACACTTCCTCCTCAACCACTCTTCGAAACCTGAGATCCAAATGAACATTTACCTGACAGTTTTGTGTGTGCCTGGAAGCACAAATAACATAGGGGATTTTTTTTTTTTTTTTTTTGTATGTGTTTCTCTTATGAAATAAGAAATCCAAGCATATTTTTCAGGACCACCCAAGCCATGCTTGGGACACATCCCTTTCACAACCATGTGTGCCATGGTTATAGATGTATAACTAGTACCTTTTCTAAAATCACTGTACATGGGGAAAAGATTGAGAACACAAATCTGAAATGACATAATGACAAGAAGCATTTTATCCCCATGCACACCCTTCAGCATGAACAATGAAAACAAGAGTCTTAAACACACTGTTTTCAGACAGTAAACAGACATTTTCTTCTGTGTATTTTCTTTAATCCTTTGATAGTGTATTTCTTAATTTTGAGGCATGTTGGGGGTTCATTGTCATTTTACCCAATGATATATATACACACACAAACAAGTCTTATTATAAAAGAATAGGATCAAGAAAAATAATAAGAAAACATAAAGCAAAAAAATAGCAAGTAACCTTACATGCACGCCATTCAAAAGTCCAAAATACAGAAGCTGAGTAGTACTCAAAACATTGAGAAATATGAGGAGAAAAGCATAAGACAAACATGTTAGTAAAGATCACCATCGTCACATAAAGGAGATAGTGCTCAAACAATCCCCAGGACAACAAATACACACCAGATTTTGAAGCTGGCCTACCTTGGGAACCTTTTACTAGAGTGTGATAAGTGTTTGCACTTAATATGCTTTAACAGCAAATATTAACATAGTAACAGCAAAGGCTATGCATAACTATTAGGGCATGCCTAGCCTGTCCCCTGAAGTTGCTAAACTGAAAGTTCTTTATTGAATGTTAAAACTATTCAGAATTAGTGCCTTCTTTTGAAGAGGCAGTGAGTACACCTGCAGCAACTGTGCAAATGATAGCACACAATAACTACCATGTGCTAGCTATAGTGAGTAGTCCATGCCCACTTTCTGTTCCCTAACATATAATGCAGTTAACATATATTAGCGCATGCTGTCATGCCATTGCAGTAACAGTTATCATGCTTGTATGGTAAGAGCACATGCTAATTCATCCATTAAATGCTTAGTGCACTTTGGTAAAAGGGCCCTTTTGCTTTGTTTTTAATAACAGCACAGTTAACAAATGGTCAGAGTAGATGCAACCAGATTCAAATGCAAGTTGCCATTGAGATGAGAGTGAGACCATCCTATGTGCTCTGATACATTGCATAAATACTTTTCGAGTCAAGGGGAAGAAAGCACTCATCATGCAGTTTGACCTTTCAAGTGCTTTCGATGTGGTGGACCAGAAATTACTACTAACAATCCTAAAGATGGCCTGCAGGTAGTGGAGTCCCTCAGGGTTTGCCACTCTCTCCTGTTCTATTCAACATTGTTATGGCCTCCTTGGGGTATGCCCTTGAAGCAGCAGGTTTCCGAGTTCTTATATATGTGGACATCACCATACTAATTCCAACCAAGGACAACATCTCTCTATATAAAACGCACCTCCAACGTTCGAATGAAGCCTCTGTTAGCCAAAAGTGAAGGGGGTGAGATCGCATTGTGTCTGCCCCGCCCACGCGTCAAACGTGATGACGTCGAGGGCGGAGCAATGACACTCATCCAATCGCAACGCTCGGCAGCGAAGCGTCAGGGAAGGAGGCGGCGCTCTCAACGTCTAGCCTTCCCTTCGCTGTGTTCCGCCTTCTTCTGACGTCAAGGATGACGTCAAAAGAAGGCGGAACACAGCGAAGGGAAACCTAGACGTCGGGAGCACCGCCTCCTTCCCTGACGCTTCGCTGCCGGAACCACGGAGGTACATTTAAAAACAAGAAAAAAAAATAAAAACCATGTTGGGGGGAGCGAAGAGGGTGGCCACAAAAGAAAAACAATGGGAGCGGGAAGGCAGGGGAGAAACGACACCATGGATGCGAGGGGGGGGGGGGGAAAGAAGAGGGCGGCCCAGGCTGGGACATGGGAGAGAGAGGAGCATGGATGCAAGGGGGGGTCATGGAAGGGAGACAGGGGACTTGCTGGAAAAGGATGAATGGAGGCGGCAGGGGACAGAGGAGCATGGATGGCCATGGATTGGGAGGGCAGGGCTCAGGGAGAGAGGGCAATTGCTGGAAAGGGATGAATGGAGGGGGCAGGGGACAGAGGAGCATGGATGGGCATGGATTGGGAGGGCAGGACTCAGGGAGAGAGGGAAATTGCTGGATAGGGATGACTAGAGGGGACAGATGGGCATGGATGGATATAGATTGCAGGGCAGGCCTCAGGGAGACAGGGCAATTGCTGGATAGGGAAAAATGGAGGGGCCAGGTGACAGATGAGCATGGATGGGCATGGATTGGAAGGGCAGGACTCAGGGAGACGGGAATTGCTGAATAGGGATGAATGGAGGGGACAGATGGCCATGGATGGATATGGATTGCAGGGCAGGCCTCAGGCAGAGAGGGGAAATGCTGGATAGGGAAAAATGGAGGGGCCAGGTGACAGATGAGCATGGATGGGCATGGATTGGAAGGGCAGGACTCAGGGAGAGGGGAATTGCTGGATAGGGATGAATGGAGGGCACAGATGGGCATGGATGCATATGGATTGCAGGGCAGGCCTCAGGCAGAGAGGGGAATTGCTGGATAGGGATGAATGGAGGGGCCAGGTGAAAGAGGAGCATGGATTGGAAGGGCAGGACTCAGGGAGAGGGGAATTGCTGGATAGGGATGAATGGAGGGGACAGATGGCCATGGATGGATATGGATTGCAGGGCAGGCCTCAGGCAGAGAGGGGAAATGCTGGATAGGGAAAAATGGAGGGGCCAGGTGACAAAGGAGCATGGATTGGAAGGGCAGGACTCATGGAGAGGGGAATTGCTGGATAGGGATGAATGGAAGGGACAGATGGCCATGGTTGCATATGGATTGCAGGGCAGGCCTCAGGGAGACAGCGGAATTGCTGGATAGGGATGAATGGAGGGGCCAGGTGACAGAGGAGCATGGATTGGACTCACACTTTCACTCTGACTCTCAAACACTCACTCTCACATACACTCTCCCAAACACACACACTCCGAGGAAAACCTTGCTAGCGCCCGTTTCATTTGTGTCAGAAACGGGCCTTTTTTACTAGTTCACTTAATAAAACAATGTATAAAGGAATGTATCACTCTAATTACAGTCTGGATGGCCAAAAAACAATTACAACTAAAATTGTTCCTCCTGGTATTCCAAAACACAACTATAGAACAAAACAACTCATTTGTAGTGAATGATTTACCCTACAAACTAGAGCCCTCCCTCAAAATCCTGGGCATTACAATAGACCAAAACTTATCCTGGGAAACACAGGTGAATAGGACAATCGAGGCTTGCTTCTTCCAAATGCACAACCTAAGATGAACTTTACACAAGAACACTTCAGACTCTCAGTACAGGCTCTGATTCTAACCAAGCTAAACTAGTACAATATAATTTACTTAAACTGCCCTAAAAACCTGTTACGCAAACTACAGGTAACACAAAACACAGCCTTAAGACTTATCTATGGCCTGAAAAAATTTGACAGGGTCTCTCATCTATATGCCCAGCTACACTGGTGTGTGTAGAGGCCAGAGTTGTCTTTAAACTCTGTGGTTTTGTCTTCAAAATCTTTCATGGTTATGCTCCCCAATACATGCTTTTTCTAATCACAACTCTACACTCAGTCTATGGGACAAGAAACTCTCTTAAACTATCTTTCCCATCCTACAAAGATTTTCACCTCAAGAGACTTCTCTCAAGCCTATTTTCATACCAAGCTGCCAAATTCCAGAACTCCCTACTGACACCAATGCTCAACATCAACTGCTACATCCAGCTCTGCAAAGCCTTAAAATCTGTTGTATTCAAGAAATACATACTGCCAAACTCTTCGTAAAACATGTTCCTGTACTTGTTCCTTTATATTAGACAATGTTAATGCATTTCCTACCAGATAATGTTGCTCATCAACCATACTGAGTAACCGAGGCCCCAGTGAAATGCCACTGACTTTCCGATCCCTAACCTGTTCTATAGTCTGCTATGAAACTGACATCCCAATGTAATTACTGTTGATCTTTTTGCTCTGTAATCCGCCCCGAACTTCTCGAGGTGTGAGTGGAATATAAGCATTCTTAGGAGCTATATAGCCTTAGTGATGCCACCACATTTGTACTGTTGTAGCTGGCACCTAGCAAATAGCTCCCCCTGTTTACTCAGCCACGCAGCAGTGCCGACACAGCCCATTCAAAGTGAATGGGCTGTGTCGGCATTAGCACATGGCAGCTGCTAGCATGGCTTAGTAAAGAAGGGAGGGGGTTGTTTTAGTGGGTTTTCAAAGTAAAATAAATATCTATCTCAAGCAGAGAATTGAAGGCCCTGTTTACTAAGCCACGCTGTAGGCGCACTAACTTTTTAGCGTGTGCTAATGCTAGAGACACCCATAGGAATATACGGGTGTCTCTAGTATTAGCACATGCTAATTTTTAGTGCATGATAAACAGTTAGCGCACGTACAGCGCAGCTTAGTAAACAGAGCCCTAAGTAAATTAGTGTTCTTAGAAGATATTAAATTGACAGTATTGGAAACCAAACTACCAAATATATGTCTTGAAAAAAAAATCTCTTGCTTAGCATGGTCCTTGTGCTTTTGTGACAGCTCATAAATAGATTCTGTGCTGAAGGTTAGCAAATTCAGAGAAGCATTTGCATAAATTAGCATATTTTATATTACTTGAGATGCTAAATGGTAAATGCCAAAAACAATTTAAAGCTTACAAAATAAAATATATGTTAATTATAAATTTCATGATATTTTTTAAAGACTCAAGAAGCAAGCACTGTAGCTAGGAAGTGTACAAACTGACATTTTAGCAACCTTGCTAAGACTAGAGTTTATATGTCTATAGCAATGTTTGAAATGCAGAAAAATAAGAAATGACAGTAGATAAGGACCAAGGACTCATCTCTGCCCATTCCTGATAAAATACTGCAGAGCCTACCTGATGTCAGTCATCACACTCTCATTCTCATATCTAAGGATCATTTCAACTTCTACCTCCTCAGTTGAAGACTGTTCTATTCTGTGAAATACTTTTTAATGTTATTTTTTACTGTTCCGCTCATTCCTGAACTTCTTTTCCATTGAAAAAGATTTCTTTCTTTATAGTGCTGTTATTAGTATTGTATTCAGATGGTCATCCATCTTATACAAGCTTTAAACGTGTGTTTATGGCTTATAGATACTTGAAAGCAGTGTAGGACAGGGGAGCAGGAGTTCAATGGTAGCTTGATGAAGTGAACCAGAATCTTGGAAGGGAGCCAGATCTTGCTAACCCAAAGAGGACTGGCATCAAATTGAGTCATGGGGTGGGAGAATAGGCCATGTTTACCTGAAGAGGATCCCAGTACCACTGAACTGAGCCTTAGATTGACAAAGAGCTCATGCCTTATCAACCAAAAAAAGGGTTGGTAACTGGTGCAAATGAACTGCACAGCTGCCCCTGGATTCTATATATGATGCCTTGAGTTACGCGTGCAAATCTGGGCATATTCTGATTTGCACATGTAACTTAATTTGATAATGAGCCAATTGGCGCTGATAATTGGAAACTAACAAGCAATTATCAGCACTGATTTATGCTCTCTACTCACTAAGCATATTATATAATGTAGTCCGCATTAATTCTACCGTGTGGATCCCAAAAGGGGGTGTGACTATGGGAGGAGCATAAGTGGGTCATAGGCATTCCAAAACTTTATGTGCAGTGTTATAGAATAACCCGCTCCGCACCTAAAGTTAGGCATGGGCATTTACACCAGGTTTTCAGTGGCATAAATGGCTGAACCTAAATTCTAGTTGCATGGACGGATTTAGGAGTATTCTGTAAACCGCCTAAATTTAAGCACAGTTTACAGAATATGTGTATGTGTGTTTTCCTTCAGCGCCAATTGTTTAGGTGACATATATAGAATTAGTTCCTTGATGGGGGGAAGCAGAACTCAACAACCCTAAGAACCTAAGAAATTGATATATTGGATCATACTAAAGGTCTATGTAGGCCAGAATCCTGTTTTCAACAGTGGCCAATCAAGATCATAAATAGTTGTCAGGATCCTCAAAAGTAGATTCTATGTTGCTTATTCCAGGTCTAGCAATGGCTATCTCCAAGTTCCCCTTAATAATGGTTTATAGACTTTTCCTCCAGGAACTTTTTGGAACCTTTTTTAAATGCAGCTAGACTAACAGCTTTTACCATATCTCCCAGCAACAAATTCTTTAGTTAAACATGTGTTGATTAAAAAAAATATATATATATATAGGTATAGATAAGATAGATAGATTTCTCCTATTTGTTTTAAATGTGCTATTTAGTAACTTCTTTGTGTGTTTCCTAGTTCCACAGTGCCAGGGAGCAGGCACTACTAACCTGATGAGGACAGAAATCTGGAGAAAGTAAAGAAAACATATTAGTAGTGGCCAGGTTGGAGTGTGTGTGTGTGGGGGGGGGGGGGGGGGTGGAGGGCGTGAGAAAGATTGGGAGAAAAGCAAAGGGGAAATTGTAGGCAGAGTTGATTAGCAGTGAGGATACAGGAGAGAGGGGAAGAGATAGAAAGAAGAAAGGGAAAGAACATAGAATAGAGAGTAATGGGGGAAAGAAGGTAGAGAGTAGGGGGGAGAAGGGAAGGGAAAAAAGGAGAAAGAATAGAGGGAAGTAACATTCTACATTGAAACCCTCTTCACAGTTGACACTACCTCCAGGGTAGTGTGGCTGCCAGGTGGTAATTCTGAAGTTGGTGCACACTGTTTCCTGTGGTAGAAAATAATTTTCTATTTTCTACCATGGGAGGGGGCATTCCCAGTGATAATTGGCAGCACAGCCACATTGCCATGCGCTACCTGATTACCACATGAGTAGCGTGTTTGCCCTTGCCGCCAAGTTAATAGATGGCAGTAAGGGCTCAGGCAGTAAATAGCCATATGTTACTTTTAATATTAGTGCACTGCCATTTACTGCTCCATTTATAAAAGGCCTTTTCACCCACCACAGTAAAAAATGGCCCAGCGCATGCCAATTTCATGTGCCCACACTAGCGCAGGCCACTTTTATCTGCAGCTTAGTAAAAGGACCCCTAAGATATTTTTGATCAAGTTCACATGACAATAAGATAAGTGGAGTAGAGGAGTGGCCTAGTGGTTAGAGCACCAGTCTTGCAATCCAGAGGTGGCCGGTTCAAATCCCGCTGCTGTTCCTTGTGATCTTGGGCAAGTCACTTAACCCTCCATTGCCTCAGGTACAAACTTAGATTGTGAGCCCTCCTTGGACAGAGAAATATCCAGAGTACCTGAATGTAACTCACCTTGAGCTACTCCTGAAAAAGGTGTGAGCAAAATCTAAATAAATAAATACCAGATTTTAGTACTATAGAGCATTTTCAGCAAGTGGTTGCTTTATGGTATACAGTTTTTATGTGCAGTGATAGAGATTGACATCACCTGTTCAAACAATTGAATGGTGGTACAACATGATCTAGCACATCTACTATAATAAAAAGCACCTCCAACGTTCTGAAGCTGACTCCGTGGCAGTGAAGGGTTTGTAGGGTTCGCGCTGCCTGTAATGCTGTATCCATCTCCTGTCCTGACGTTTGCGTGCTTCCTGGTTCGTCACAAGCAGCAGTGACAACCACAGGATAGCAGCACGAGGCACACCAACGTACCCTCAGTCCGCGCCCAATGTCGCTGGCATCAACACTGCCGGTACTGCCGCCACTACCACCCCCTGCAAGTCATTCGCCGCCTCCTTGACAACCCCCTTCCCAGACACATGACGCCCCCCCCCCTGTGTCCGCAGCCAACGTCGCTGCAAACACGCTATAACTTGAACTAAGAATCTACTTAATGAATCTCCCTCCCCAATCTCTAATCGAAATGTGATAACTAAATAACTGCCTTTTATGTTGAAGACGGTTGCTGCTACAGTTTACTCACGGATCTCTGCAACGAACATCAGAAATAGAAAAAAACAAAAAAAAGAAAGAAAAACACAACTATTCAGCTACATCCAGCTCTCCTAAATCCGTACACTGTGGTGGCTGTGCAAGCAGGAGCAGCAAAGTGAGCATTAAGACCTACGGAACCGGCGTGGAGATAGGAGATCGAAGAGTAGGGTGAAACAATTCAATCTAAATAAAGCTCTCTCTAAAGAAAATGAAATCGCCCTTTCCACCTTTGCCTTCCAAGCTGCTGGGTGATAGGTCAGGAATGGCGGGAGTGCTGGTGTAATACCCCTGTTGGCATGCAGTGGTCTGGTATGGGGCGCAGACTGCGCTGCCCCTCCTCCGGTGGGGAGGACCTGAGACGAGAGAGAGGTGGGGAAGGGGGCCTGAGAAGAGAGAGAGGGGCAGGGGTCCTGAGACAAGAGAGAGGGGGAGGAGGGGGTCCTGAGACGAGGAGGTGAGGAGGAGGGGGGAGTAGGAGGGGGGAGGAGGCCAGGGGAGAATGCAGTGTTGATGCACATGTAGGGGGGAGGGCAACGGACAGAGGAGAATTCCTGCACCACGATGGATGGAGGGGTCAGGGGAGAGATGCTGCACATGGATGCAGCACAGAGGACGTTTGCTACATTTGGATGAATGCAGGGGAGAGAGCATAATTGGTACACACTGGACACACACTACACTCTCTCACTCACACAGACACACACACACACACACACACACATTCTGTCTCTCTCTCAATCACACACTGCCTCTCTCTCTGACACACACTCTCTCTCACATAATCACTCTCTGACACATACTCATTCACTCTCTCACACATACTCACTCACTCTCTCTCACACACATACTCTCTCCTAACATTTCCCTTAAAAACATAATTGCCATTAGAGGACAACCTTGCTAGCGCCCGTTTCATTGGTTTCAGAAACGGGCCTTTTTCCCTAGTTTATATATAACATAATAAATGACAGCAGATAAACTCCTGTACGGTCCATCCAGTCTGCCCAACATGATAAACTCATTTTACATTGTATGTGATACTTTATACCTGAGTTTCATTTGTCCTTGCCATTCACAGGGCACAGACCGTAAAAGTCTGCCCAGCACTGTTCTTGTACTAAATTCTGAAGCTAACATTGAAACCCCTTATAATTTACACTCCAGTCCATCCATATCTATTCAGTCACGATCAGGGCGTAGACCGTAGATGTCTGCCCAGCACCGGTTTCACTTCCCAGTTACCGGCGTTGCCATTTAATCTCTGCTAAGATTCAATGGATCCATTCCTTCTAAACAGGATTCCTTTGTGTTTCCTTTTATATAGAGAGATTTGTTTATTGAGCTTGGTACACTGCAATGGGCCAGAGTTGTTCTATGCAGTTTACAAATTTAAAAACAAAAAAGAGAAAGAGGAAAAAACCCCAGAAAGCTAGACCAGAGAAAGAGACGTGATAGAAGTCACTGTGGAGAAAGCAAAATATAACGGTTAGGTGATTGGGAGTTCAAAAACTTTAGGGAAGAGGTGGGTCTTGTGGTGCCTTTTGAATGCAGCTAAGGAGGGTTGATTCTTAATACGAGGGGGTAGTGAGTTCCAAAGTGGGGGGCCTTGATAACTGAAAGCTGGTGCCCTAGAAATGATGAGGTGAAGTACAGAGGGAGAAGGAAGGGCTAAGAGGTTGTTGTTGACGGAGCAGAGGGATTGGAAAAGCAAATAGGGATTGAGTTAATTAAGGTAAAGCCAGGTTGATGGCACTTGTAAACTAACTGAAGAAGCTTGAACTTTATACAGATGGAAACCGGAAGCCAGTGTTCTGCGTGGAGCAGGGTGGTGACATAGTTGAAATGGTGAGAGTTATGTAAGAGTTTGACTGCAGTTGATTGAATGAGCTAGAGATGTTTAATAGAATTTAATAGAGGACCAGTGTAGATGGAACAACATAGTCCAAATGTGAAACTACCAGTTTATTTAAGTTTTGCTTCATTTCTATATATATTTTTTGAGGGTATCCTCTACTTGGAGTGAGACATACTACCGATGCACCATGTGAAAATTGTATTTTGCAGATTTTCTGAAGAATATTTATTTTATGGAAGTATCTATTTTTGAGTGTACTGTATACACGTTTTAGAAAGGCAGAGTTTTACTGATATTTTCCAAACCAAATATTTTAATGAGATTTTTCCCTCATTTTGCACTATTGCAAGATAATTCAGTTTGATAACTACAGAAGCAAAACAGGGAGTTTAATTGAAGTTTCATCCCAATAACACTTAAGACAAAGAAGATTAGCATAGACACATGGACCATACTTTATTAATTTTTAATAACATTTATAAAAGTAAAAAATTATTGTAAAGATTAAACCATTTTTCAAAAATATGATTTTCCAAATAAATGTTGGTTGAATTTTTTATTTGCACCAAACAGGAATGATCCCAGAGTGATCATATCTGATGAAAAGCAATGAGAATGCTACAAGATGAACTTTAACATGTTAGGATGAACAGGAAGTATATTATAAGTAGAAGAACAAAGGTGACAATGTCTCTGTACAGGCCATTGGTGAGACCTCAGCTGCTGCATTGTGTCTAATTCTGGCAGCTGTATCTCCAGTAGATTTAGGGGGTCTTTTATGTAGGTACGCTGGCGTTTTTAGCGCATGATAAAAATGTGTATGCACTAAATGCTAAAGATGCCGATAGGAATACATTGACGTCCTTAGCGTTTAGCATATGCCTATTTTTTTAATGCGCACTAAAAACGCCAGCACGTCTACATAAAAGACCCCCTTAGAGAGATCAGAGGTGATCCATTCTGCCCTGTAAATCCTATGCAGTAAGCCATTGTGCAAGATAGAATATGGAAG
Organism: Microcaecilia unicolor; assembly: GCF_901765095.1. Lineage (NCBI taxonomy): Eukaryota > Metazoa > Chordata > Amphibia > Gymnophiona > Siphonopidae > Microcaecilia > Microcaecilia unicolor. The sequence goes on from NC_044035.1 coordinate 116,924,779, forward strand.
TGGGTATATTGGCAAAGACATTCAAATATCTCAGTGGCTTTAATAACGTTGAAAAGTTGAACATAGGGGGTAATTTTGCAAAGCATTTTCAATATGAAAAGCATGTTTTACATGCAGAAAATGTTTCTTATAAAATTGGCTGAGTACCTCTACTTCAGGAAGCAGGTGAAAGCTTGGCTCTTCAACCAAGCCTTTAACGGAAGAAGTAACTAACTTGTTAGTCTCACTCACACACACAAGGATTGACTCGGGCTGCACATACTGCAGCGGCACATGTTTATCCACTCCTACCCTAGCTGAGATAAATATTTAACCATCTCTCTGACCTCACATGCAACTTTCTTCAAATCAATCACCTTACTTTTCTAATTCTTCCTACTTTCTTGCTCATCTATATGTTACAACTTTGCCTTACCCCTCACTACCAATTATAATGTTTTAGTACATATTGTGTTGTCATTGCAAGTAGTATACCATGCCATACTTTGTATTGTTTGAATATTTTTACTGCTCTAATTGCCTACTGCTCATGTTTGATCTATTCTTACTGTACACCGCCTTGAGTGAATTCCTTCAAAAAGGCGATAAATAAATCCTAATAAATAAATACATATACAGGTACCAGGTATTTCTGGTTGTAGTTTGGGTGGAGCTGGGGCAGAATTGCAATGTAGCAGGTATAAACATTTTTTAGGAGAATCTGTGCACTATTAGGAATAGTTCTGATCGCCTATGTTATATGCACGAAAATTAGTGCTTTACTTGAAACATTTCACCTAGGCACCCTGTTATGAAATAATCTCCCAACAGTGCAAGTGTAACATAGTGGTTCATTTCCCCTTGCTCCACTAACAGACTTTGCACATCTAGCACTGAGGGTTTTGTGTATATATATGTGTGTGTGTGTGTGTCATAGGGTAATGGAGGATGTGGGGTGTGTGTGCATGGTGTTTTTGTGAAGAGGAATTGTTAATAAGCTTCTCTTTTTCATTCATTTGTGAAATGCTTAGCTCATTGTTTTGATTTTGTTTAATTGTAAAGAGAATATAGTCACTTCTATTGAACTAAATGACCATCATGGACTACCAGTCCCACATGGTCACCATGCTTTATAAACCATCAGTGTTTTATAATTGAATATGACCTATTATGTATATACATATACTTACATATATTTGGGTTACGAGATTTTAGCTTTTATTTCACATTTCCAAAGTCAGCAGCTACTCTATCTTTATAGGAAGCATGAACTATTAGGTTAAATTGTGCTAGCTATGACTAAAGTCTGTCTTTGATAAAGCTGCCAGTTTTTATAAACAACAGAAGACAGAAAAGGTTTACTAAGAATAATGTTGAAGCCCAAAAGAATCCTGCAGCCTATAAATCTTAATAGAGATTGTAAGATTCCAGTGGGCTGTATGTATCTCTCTTACCCAATCTCACTCCGTCTTTGCTCCCTGGTGATAACTGCAATTTTCTTGAAAGAGAGACACACTGACTGGAATGCATTTGTGACACTATTTGCCTATAAACAGGAATACATGTATATAACCTATGCAAATTAATAAAAGCATGTCCAGGCCCCTTAGACCTCAGCACTCTCCTAAAATGCAGTTTATTGTGCTGTAAATGAGACTGAGACTAGGTAACAAATAGCATCAGATCATTTAACTAGCACCTGTTGTCATGCATTTGAAAACTACATTTTTCATTTGACATAGAATAAATTGCATTTTCATATACATTAAATGGAAAGGAGATGCGGGGACATGCATATGCTTTTGCTGATTTGTGAGATTTATGAAGAATGGATGTCTCACAGCTGTATATTTAAAATAGTAAAATCAAATTATAGATTGCATGTTATTCATCACCTTTTTAACAGATGCTTCTGCTGACATATGTGCAATATATATAAAGGTGAGGTCTATCAAACCACAGCAGTAATGGAAATATAATTAGGGTAAGATACGAAGTATGGTTAAAACAAAAGGAAGGTAATGGAAAAAATCATGGAAATAAAGTAATAAGGTTCCCATAGGAGAGACTGGAGCTGTACACAGCAACTGATTTATTCCTGAACATATTTGTGCCCGAGGCTCCATCCTTCTTGAATCACGTGTACAAATATGGGTGAATCACTGAGGCTGTATGGGAACTGGATTTGAATGTATTCATGGAGTACCTGTTTAGGTCAGACATCCTATGTGGTGTGAATATTTGTGACAGCTGTTTACCACATATCTCAAACTTTCAAGCATCCATCTTGCTTTATGACAGTTAGTAGTTAGGAAAAAACCCAACTGTTTCCTTTCTTTCACTCTTGTCTGGCCAAGAACTTGGATGTCTACAGCTGAAAATGGTTGCATTAAGTATTCCCTTCCTTTAAAACGGGGAAATCCATTGTATTGCAAGAGATAGAGGTCCTTGGGTGGTAACAATAAGGTCACAAACTGGATGAAGAGGTTTATATTTAAAGGTTGATTTTAGATAGAATGTACAAATTGGAATTGCAATGTCCAGGTCAAGATGTGCCAAATTCTGATTGTAGTGTAGAAAAGGATATGCTGATGTAGAACTGTTTCTAAAATATATGCAGGAGCAGATGTGTATATGCCAGCAACACACATTTTGCAATTGTCAACATCTGTAATATCAATAGGGACAATATGACAACATACATGTCTAAGTATTGTCACATTTGTGTATGTTGGTATTTCAGAATATACACGCAGTGTTGATATGTGTTAGGTCTGCCATGTTAGAAACCTATATATATATATATATATATATTTTCACAATTAGTTACAGAGCCTGCAATCTTTTGGCACTGTTGGTTTTTTTTTTTTTTTGGGGGGGGGAAGGAGGGGGAAAACACTGGAGGATTAAGGTACTGACCTCCTCTAATCTCTCCTGTAGAGCGCTGCCCATATGAACACTTTTATAAAACCAAGATATCCCTGGGAGAAGATGTACATCCTGACATTATCTTTGGAATCATGGGTGTTTGTTTCCCTTCTGAAATGGGGAATACACATGCATTTTTTCACCCCATCTCCTAAAGAGATGCCTTGCAGAACAGCCTAAGGGACATACAGATTCTATTACAAAGATGGGAGGGGGGGCTGCTGTAAGGTCTTGATATGCAGTTTTTGCCACCCACCAGCAGAGGTTGCTCTGGACCTCCAGGACTTATTGGTTAGTCCTTCCAGCTTTATGTCCAACTTGTTTCCTGTTTAGTGCATGTATTTACTTCTAGGGACCTTGTTTACAGGTTGCCAAAACCTGGTCTCTTTTTGCTTCTAATGTGTAGGAATTCTACTTTCAAGAACTGTTCTCTTATTCAAGTTCAGCTTTCTTCCTACCATTGTCTTTTGGTTTTACCTTTATTGGGCTCTCCATTTTTCACTGCGTAAGATCTGGTTCCTTCTGCCTAAGTCCCGCCAGCCTCCAGTACATATGGGCTGAAGCCACAGGGAACCCAGCCTGTACAGTTGTGCATGAAACCAAGAAAGGTGCAGAAATATAATCGCAGCTAGGATAGGAGTAGATAAGCAAGTCCTGCTACAATATGTTCAGCCTGTATTAGCTTGGAAGAATGTTACCCAGCTCCTACAAATCTAAAACCTGTCTCCCCTGCACCATTGTCTCATCTATGAATTGAGACTCTGGAGCAATATTTGTATTTTGGATATATACACATAAGAGTTCTTAATTACATAATTCCAGTGACCTAAAAAGAAATTACTTCATTCTCTCTTGACAGTGGCCCAATGAATTCAAATATAGGTGACACAGCAACACAGTAGCATCTAAACCAAGGACCCAACATTGTATTGTTGTTGCACAATGATTTCTATTTTGAAGCAATCTAAAAAAATAGATAAGATGTTATCCATAAAATATTTTTGGCTGTATATTATATCATTTCAAAGCTTTCAGCAAGGCCTTTATACCAGGTCAGAGCTCCACTTGACAAGCTGAAGCTTCCAGAAATAACTATAAAAGTTCCAGGATAAAATTTCACCACACCTTTAAACAATATAGAGATCCAAAGTAAACAATTCTCAGTACTGACCAGGCCCCTTTTCCCTGTATCTTGTATACCCAGAGTGAGGTAAAAATATCAATACATATTGTGACGATGAGGCTATTGTGAAGACGAAGCTCCCACCTCAGGATCCCAGGTCCCTCTTTCACTCAGGGTGAGCTGGTTCTCAGTATGCAGATTTTATGCAAATTATTCTATTACCCCTTTCTGCTCAGGGTGACCTGCTTCTCAAAGGCAAACACAGTCAGTCAGGTCTCACCAACAGGATATTTCTCATACAAATCTTTTATTCCCCCTTCCTGGGGCACACTTCTTCCAGCTTAAAACACTTTTACAAGTTTAAACAGTCCTTCCAGCTTAAACATTTCTTCCTAGTCAGTTCAATCTTCCAGCTTAAGCACCTGGACACTCAGTCCTTCCTTGTAACATGAACACCCCAGTCCTTCCTTGTAACCCGGACACCCAGTCCGTCCTTGTAACACACAGTTCATATACCTGGCACTCTAGGGCCTTCTTACCCCAGCCAGCTTCCTTGCTTTGCACACAGTTCACCACCAGTCCAAAGGGCTCAGCCAGTACTTCACATGGGGACCTCCTGCTTCAGCTACCATCTCTCCTCTTCCGCTGCTAGCTCTCCTCTCCCCCTCACCACTCAGGTGGGGTATTAAGTGTTTAATGGCCAAACAGGACCCAGCCCATAACCTGCTGCACCTGTTTCCACCTCCAGGACTCTCCCCGGTCCTAGCGACCTCCAGCTGTACCTCCCCTTACTGGCTCCCTTCAGCAACTCACCCAGCCCTTCTCCCTGGACATTTTAGGGGAACAGCGCCCTCTAGGGGCCTAACCAGGGTAGGACAGCCTCTCCCTTCTCACAATATCTACATTAATGCGTGGCACCTGCTCCCGATTAAAACAGAAGCATTTAAAGCCTCCTGTGTAGGAGGTGCTAAATAGCCCCATGTTAACTCTGGTAAGTGCAACATGTTAACCACCAAATGCCTTCCATGTTCACTCTCTGCACATTTCACGCCCCCTGACACAAACAGCACTTAATGTATGGTTTACTGCGTAGTAACTGGCTTAAGGTGGCTCTGCACTAGCAGTTACCATGCGGTAAACTGCATGTTAAGTGCATAACATGATTTAGTAGAAGGACTCCTAAATGTAAAGTACTAGCACAAACACTCTTGGCTTATGTTTTTACGTATTTGCATATTATACATGGTTTTTTTTCTTATTATGGCTGGATTGTTCATTTATTTTGGTCGTTCCTGGTTATTGCTTAGATCTTTAATAAAAATATATTTAAATAAAGCCTTGGGGTTTTTTTTTTTCCACTTCTGTGGCCTCATCTGATCCTAATGGCAAGTGTGTTTTCTTTTTTTGTGCTGGTATTTTATTTCTTTTGTTCATATTCTTTTGCAATGACTACACCCCTGTTTAATTTAAATACCCTTAATAGATTCTGCATTTAAAATCCTTATAGCAACTGTTCTCAATCCAATTTGGGGGATTACCTAACCAGTTGGGTTTTCAGGATATTAGCAAGAATATGCATGAGAGAGATTTGCATGCACTGTCTCTATTGTATGCAGATCTGTCTCGTGTATATTCTTTGTAGACATTATGAAAACTCAACTGGAGGTTTCCCCAGCACGGGTTTGAAAATTACTGTTTTATATAATATGTATGCTTAAGGTATCAATGCCTGTTTGGGGGCTGTGATAAAGATCAGATCAGACCAGCCATTGCTTGGTTTATTTAGATTCATAATAGGAATATAAAATAGTTGGAAACTTCCAATATTTTGACATTAATATCCCTTTCTGAATGATGTTCTCTGACTATATTTGCAAAAATGTTTTACTCAGTACTGTTGCTTTAATAAATGTGGACTTCAAGTAAGCTTCAGAGTGCCTTCATTTCACCCATTGTGCTGCTTCTTTTCACTGTAGAAAGCCCCAAACTCTTCTTGCTCCTTGTTCGGAAGATAAATTAGTGACTTCTAAATAATGCAGTGAACCCTAATTCTCTTTGATTAGTAGCGAGTTAGGTGATAGCGACCCATTGAAATTGGTCATCAGCATAAATAATGAGTGAATGAACTGATAAAATGCAAAGTCACTGGCCATCATAAATCAAATGAAATCCACTTTCTCTGGAGTCACTGAAATTAGAAGTCCATGCTCCTATTAATTATTTTGCCTTCTGAAGACGACAGTGTTATAAATCAGCCTTGAAGGGCTCCTCACTTAGAAAGCTGAAGGAGTAAGACTGCCTGCAAATTGCTTTGTATACGCACCTAATTGTTTCTTAAGTAATCCACCTTAGTAGCATGACTACAGAAAAAAAAAGCCAAAATACTCAAATGCTGTAAATGAAAGAAGCATACTAGAGATATATTAACAATTGTTCTAATCATTATCTAATTTTATCCTTACTTCCACTCCACCCCAAGCTACAAACATGTAAAAAAAAGCGATCAAGAAATTAATTGGGCCACAATCAGTTAAATGATAACAGTTTCTTACCCTGAGGCAATATTCTGTTCTGGTGTTGTGGCTCCCTACTATGGAAAGACTTTGCAGCCCCTGTATCATACCAAGTGTATTGTACACCAGGTTCGGCTGGTTACCATGGATCCTTGGCAAGGATCTGAGTTAAGGGTCCTCTTTCAGTGTGCTGCACCAGCGCTTACCATATAATCATTGGCTGTCACCAAGCATAAAACTAGCTATCAGCTATGCAACATCGTATCTCTCCTGCTAATGTTCTGACACAGTCCCATTGGTAATGGTCATCACTTCACCAGAGGTGAAGGGGGACCCTCACTCCCCAGAAAAAGATGTAGTACATAGCTATTGCTTAGCCTTAGATCTATACTACAAGCTCAGATAAGTGCAGCCAATAATTATATATCTACCAGACTGTAAGAGTTCTTAGGAGGTTTTTGACTGATGAGGAGCCGGCCCAATATCCATTTTAAAAAAACCAGGTATATCCTGAAATTATGGAGATTGTAGGCATCCACCATGCAATGTTAATTTAACAATTAACAAAGAAAGTTGAGCATCTGAAGTCTTTTCCTCCTCAACAATCCAGCATTACATAAATTGAGAGAGTTAATTGCTTCATTTCATGTATAACGGTTGTTAATAAGCAATTTTCCATCGGTTATTTAAACTAAACATTAGTCTTAGATATACAATGGCTTGGTACCTCAATCACTGTTCTGGGGTAATCATTTTCTTCCAGTAGCCCCCATAATAATTTTATTTTTATTTAGCTTCCATTTTTAAAAAATTCAAAGTGAGTTACATATGGGCGAAGTTCGGGTAGTAGTAAATACCTCCTGCATAGTTTGGAGATAATTCAATAAATGGCACCGAAAGTTCAGCGCTGAAAAGCTTGAGTGCTCAGCACTATTCTATAATGGGAAAGCATCCTTTATAGAATAGTGTTCTGCACAGATCCTGTGCCTAATTTTTGGGTGCTGTACTTATGCCTGCTAAAAGCAGGTGTAAATGTTGCTGGTGCCCAACTTAGGCGCACTTTGGACTAATTCTATAAATATGCGCACAACTTTCTGGAATGTCCTTGACTATGCCCCCTTTTCAGGTACGCTCGATTGAAGTTAGGCACTGTGCTTTATAGAGTAGTGCACAGCAAGATGTATGCGCAGATTTTTAATACTGCCTATTAACATCAATAATTGGTTGTTAGTACCTAATTATTGATGTTTCCAAGCTCATTAGCCAATTTATTTGCGCATGCGTCTCTGATGCGCGCACAAAGTGGGGCACTGAAATTTTGGCATTATATATAGAATCCAAGGGTTTGTGTAGAGTTATCAGAGACTAACTGCTTCTTAGTCATGGTGAACCTGATAGATACCCTTCTGTAGTAGCCATATGTGGATTTGTCTGATACATCTGTTTTGCCTCAGGGGGTATTCTGGTTTGTGACAGTTCCATTGACCCAGATCCCTACCTGGATCCACAAAAAATGAGCCTTCTATTCCCATGGATCTGTTACCTACCATCCGTGTACCAGAAGAGCTACAGGGGAATGGTATGATTGCAGATATTTTTTTTTAGTCCTGCAAGAACTTGATGCAGTGACTGATACCAGGTATGAGCAAATGCATTAAATTTGTTTTTTTTTAAAAAGAAGGCAAGACAATCTGTTGCTGTTCATGGCAGTCTAAGGGTATATGGTCCATTCTTCAACTAATGGATAAGAGTATATTAGATTTTCTAATATTAATCCAAAAATACTTGCTCCCCACTATTTTTTATGGTTGCAGCTATTTCTCTGCATTAGGAGAAGTGGGTTGGCTTACAAAGACTTTGAAGAAGCAGCTGTGATATAATTGGGTACTTATAGAAGAAAAAGTGGTCTCTACCTTTATAAAATCCTAACTGGTGCTGAGATCAAAAATACAAAGGGGCTATCAAAAGTATCATCAATGAATGTTACAAAATGTAGAAGTAGATTAATGTTGTTTTTGGCAAAAGGTGAATAAACTTTATTAAGTAACCTCAGGCAGTCTTTGTACTTCCTGGCACATCGTACCATGTGGACACCATAGAGAAAATGGCAGGTTGGATTTTGTGATATTAACAGTTCTTGGCACTTTATTAAGTATTAAGGCATGCTGTCACATATACTGTATGAAAGTCCACTGCTTTAACCATTCTGAACTAAGGTGTGGAAACGTATTGGTGAAATCTTGCCTCAGTAAGCAGTCATACCATTTGGAATCATAATTCTACATTCAGTGGTTCCAGGCATTGAACTAAGCAAGTTGCATAGGACTTATTGGTGGAATATAGTTTGTTTAATATATAGATACAAGTTAAAGACTGTGGAAAAAGCAATTTGTAGAGATTTGTCTGATACGTTGTCTGATAATATTTGGTAATTAGTGATACCTGTTGACACATATGGAGCTATTGTATCCTTCTGCATATTTTGTGACCTATGCTTTTTCTCCATAGTAGGGTTGGGCTAGTTTTTTTTCTGTTTTTCTTGATTATGATTTGTGTTATTTGGTAAACTTAATAAAATGTGGGCACTAAAAATTGCACTTCGTGCAAACAAGGTTCATCGGGCTTCATTCAATCAAAATAAATTTGACCTCTGAAGAGTAAACAGTGGAAAAATGTGAATGCAGGTTTTAAAACAGATATTTGGCCAAAAAAAGAAAATATATTCATCACAACTCAGAAAATATATTCATCACAACTCAAAATGTGCCATTAACATCCTTCACACTACCTACAAAATGCCCACAAAAGTTGATTCACTCAGTTAAATAATATGTGCCTTTTACTGATATCTGGAGCTCTCAGACCTGAAAATATTTACTCCAGTTCATAGCCAGAATAAGTCCAGGCCAGAAAATTCCCAAGTTCACACAGCCCTTTATGTCCTATAAGAGGGACTTTGGCCATTTTAAATATATTTGCTTTTTTGGAAAATGGAAAATCTTGCTGAAACAAACCTTCTTCTTTAACCATGTGTGTAAACACAAGCAATACAGCAGGTAGTTTTATTTATGTTTTCCAAAGTACCTTAAGGCTTTGAGTCAAGCTTTTTAATACAGGATTTTAGCTGCTAAACGAGCAATTCTATAACTGGGTACCCCTTTTGTAGGTGTCCCAATGCTGCATGGGGAGTGCCTATTCTATAACAGTATCTGGGCACCCGGACTCATTTTAGAATATTAGTGTAAGTCCATACTGGTATGCCTAAATGTAAGCATACCCATTTATGCCAGGTCAATGACAGGTGTAAATGGGCACATATAAGTGCAGCATGCAATATGTGTTCTGCCCCCATTTGAAACAGAGTAGAATATATTTTCTGTGAATATTAAACATTGCTGTATTGTGGCCTTTACGTTCCTATATTTTTCTAGCTTTTTGTAATTAGCCCTTTCTGAGCACATGTGCTCTGTTCCCAGAATTTTATGGGCTTTGCCTATTGGATTGTCTTGCCTCGAAGCATGCTAGGTAAGGAGCTTTTCCCCCCTCCCACTGTGTCTTAGAAACACACCATGTTCACTTAGGGGGTCTTTCGCAAAGCATTGGTAAGCCCAACATGGGCTTATCAAATGCTAAATTGGGACTACCACCAGCCCAACGTGGCCGCTGGTGGTAGTTCTGCCCCAAGCATGCATCATTTCCAAGGGAAAAAGAAACCCTCCAGAAATGGTTTGCTCGGTGGTAACCTGGTGGTAATTGGGCATTGCTGCGTGCTGCCCTGTACCGCCGAGGTTACCGCAGGAGCCCTTATTGTCATCTCAGTAGGTGGTGGTAAGGGTTCCCCACCACATGGCCATGTGGTAAGAGTCCTCTTACCACATGGGCATGTTTGTCTGGGTTCTTTTTACTCGCTGCAGTAAATAGGGCCTTGGTGCACTGTAAAATCTTTCCCGCAGCTTGGTAAAAGGACCCCCAAATGTGATAGTCTAAACATGTTTTGTAAACACCAAAAGCTCCCAGATTCTTGTCCAAAGAAATTAAAATCTCATATGGAGAGCAAAGAGAGGATGAATAACTTGTTCATGATCACACAGCAAGTAGTGGTGATAAAATGTTATACTAGTTTGCAACAGAAGAATCCGCAGCCAAGCGGAGAACTCGAACTCCCCACGGGAAAACACAAGTATAAGTGAGAGTGGGATGTTTGACCATGGAAATTCAAATCCTGGAGACAAGAATCTTAAAAAGCTTGTTTATTGATGAAAAGACTCGACACAACTGTTGTGTTTCGGCCGTCAGGCCTGCATCAGGAGTCTTGCTCAATAACGTGTCGTTTATTGAGTCTCAGACGCCAGGAAGAACAGCTGATATGTGCAGTAGGTAGCACGTGATGTGATGATCTGTTGTATGGGTCTTTAGAAAGACCTTTCGTGATGAGCTTGCTAGTAGACAAATCGAGTGTCGAGTCTTTTCATCAATAAACAAGCTTTTTAAGTTTCTTGTCTCCAGGATTTGAATTTCCGTGGTCAAACATCCCACTCTCTAGTTTGCAAGAAATCATAGCTCTTTGCTTCACCAATAAACTACAATGCAACTTCAACAGCTTCAGTGTAAAAAAGAGCACTTCTGAACTACATATTCCAAAAATCCTGGATTTTTCTGAGCGTTGCTAAGCTTTAATGACTTTTGAAGTATCAGAGGTTTCTACTTTCTGAAATGCTACTGCTATATATTCGGTAAATCTTGCGTAAAAATAAGTCCATAGGGTTTCATTTGAACATTTGCAAGAATTGGTGCTACTTAGCTAGCAAGCTTTTGGGGAAAGGAATCTTTCCACAGCACAAAGGCATAGCTAGACCTCGATTGTGAGGGGGTGGCGGCATTTTGCCCTGCCTCCACGCTGCTTTCTGCTCCTGCTGCAACCCCACATACCTGGGCTGGCAGGGGTCCCCAAGCCCCGCCAGCAAAAGCCTTCCTGTGGTGATATTCGGTGCCGCACTGCCTGCCCTGATTTCCTGCTCCAGCACACATGCTGGATTTTAGTGAAATTGAATATTTGCATGCTCAATTTCATTAAAAACCAGCATGCACACAGGGGAGATGGAGTTAGGGCAGGCAGCGCAGCAGTGAATATTGCCGTAGGAAAGCTTCAGCTGGCAGAGCCTGGGGAGCCGTGCCAGCCAAACCAGCAAGCTTGGGGGCCTGAACCCAAATTGGGAGGGGCCCAGGCCCCCAAAGCCCCCTGTGGCTACGTCACTGCAACAGCGGACCAAATGTTCTAAGGATTTTCTCCTATTATTTATCGGGGAAAATAGTATATATGATCCAGTGGATTTGATTCATCATGAGGCTGGTAAAGTATTCTTGAAGGAAAACATTTAGAAAGCAATTCTGTAATTGAATGTATGTAGTTATGTGTCCCATGCATATAAAAGTGCCCAGAAAAGTATCACACATAGGGTTACCATATTTTGTCCCCCAGAAAGGAGGACACATGCCCCACCCCCTTTCACGCCCTCGCTCTGCCCTCTGTCACATTTTCCCCTCTCCGCTGTCACACACCCTATCACCCCCCCTCCAAGTCTCCCCCCTCCCCTTACCTTACTACTGCCGTGGTGGTCTAGTGACCACTTCGGGGCAGGAAAGAGCCCCCTGTTTCCTGCCCGGAGCACTGCCCTGCATGCATCCTTCATGTTGCTGATCTCGGCGCCGATTCAAAATGGCCACCGAGAGTTGAAGTCTCGCGAGATCACTTCAACTCTCGGCGGCCATTTTGAATCATCACCGAGATCAGTAACAGGAAGGATGCATGCAGGGCAGTGCTAAGGCGGAAGAGGTCACTAGACCACCAGGGCAGTAGTAAGTAAGGGGAGGGGAGGCTAGCAATCTGCCCATTTGTCCGCCCACCAGCCTGCCTGTTTGTCCAGAAATCCGGACAAACGGGCAGATTGGCAAAACCCGCCCGGTTGCCTGAACATGTCCTCAAAAAGAGGACATGTCTGGGTAAATCCGGACATATGGTAACCCTATTTACACATGCAAATGCACTATGTACTATTCTGTAAATGCATGTCTAAGTATAACTGCAAGGGAGCATATGCATATTCAACATAGGACATGGGTACTTACTATTGAGATATACTGGAATAAGAGTTATTGCTTTTTCAGTCTGCGTAAAAATGGCCCTGGTGCTTGTGAAAAACGGCCCACATCGCTAGCGCAGGGCCCTTTTTCCTGCAACTTGGTAAAAGGATCCCTTAGAGAACTGAATCTGTCATGCTGTGATCCTGCTACTTATTCTTTTAATATACATATTTACAGCATTACAAGCCAGCTGTGTAGCTGAATCTCCAGCATCTCTTCCCTGAGAGGGCTGCTTAAGAACAGGCGCCTAGTCTGGAAAAGTAGCAATTCTTATTCCAGTATATCTCAATAGTAAGTATTTGTTTTCTTTCATTAGATTGACTGCAGTAAAGAATAATTAGATCAAGAGTTTTGAGAATACCTGGTGATATAAAATACTGACTTTACTCTTTGTCAAAGCATTGTGATTGAGACAAAAGATAAGAATGTGCATAAAGTATTCTGTAAATTGTTGTACACCTATGTAGTGATCTCACCCATGCCCTATGTTGAATCTATGTGTATACTCCCTTGCAGCTATACACTATAGCACCTACACTTGCATTTACAGAATACTGCATAATTTACTTGCATGTGCAAGTGATACTTTTCTGTGTACTTTTATATGCATGGGACCCCTGCCAGCCTGGGTATGTGAGGTTGCAGCGGGAGCAGAAAGCAGTGTGGAGGCAGGGCAAAATGCCCCCCCCCCCCTACAATCATGGTCTGGCTACGTCTCTGTGCTGTGGGAAGATTCCTTTCCCAAAAAGCTTGCCAGCTAAGTAGCACCAATTCTTGCAAATTCTCAAATGAAACCCTGTGGCCTTGTTTTTCCTCAAGACTTACCGAATATATAGCATTAGCCCTTCAGAAAGCAGAACATCTCTGAAACAGATACTTGAAAAGTCATTAGAGCTGAGCTAAGCTCAGAAAAATCCAGGCATTTTGGAAAATGTAGTTTAGAAGTGCTCTTTTTTACACTGAAGCTGAGGAAGATGCATTGTAGTTTATTGGTGAAGCAAAGAGCTATAATTTCTTGCAAACTAGTATAACATTCTATGACCACTACTTGCTGTGTGATCATGAACACGTTATTTATCCTCTCTTTTCTGTCCATATGAGATTTTCATTTCTTTCGACAAGAACCTGGTAGCTGTTGGTGTTTACAAAGCTTGTTTAAACTATCGTATTTGGGGGTCTTTTTACCAAGCTATGGGAAAAAGGGCCATGCGTTAGCGGCAGGGGGCCATTTTTCCATTGCACCACAACAGGTAAAAAGCCCCCACACAAACATGGCCATGTGGAAAGAGAACTCTTACCGTGTGGCCATGTGGCAGGGAGCCCTTACCACCACTCTTGATGTAGCGATAAGGGCTCCTGTGGTAACCCGGAGGTAACTGGCAGAGCATGGCGATGCCTGATTACCGCCGGGTTACTGCCACACAAACCATTTCTGAGGTTTTTCTTTTTCCCCTGGAAATGGCGTGCACTCGGGGCGGAACTACCATCGGTGGCTGTGTTGGGCCGGCGGTAGTCCCGATTTAGCATTTGGTAAGCCCGCATTGGGCTTACCGACGCTTTGTAAAAGACCCCCTTGATTTGCAAGAAATGTGAACATTCATCATTGCACATTTTAAAAATTTTGTTTTGTAAAAGAAAGATGAATTTGTAAGGATTGCTTTATCCAAATTATTTGCATTTTTGACCATATGTCAGTTTTAAGCTTGCATACTTTGCAGGTGCTTTAAATGTTTCTTGTGCTGATCTGATTCAGTGAATGCCCTTGATTTGATAGGGTGGGCAAACACAAATGGGTGGAGGTGCAAGCAAGCTGTAGGTTAAAAGGAGATCCAGACTAGGTAGGTAAGGAAAGAATTGGTAGGGGAGTATGAGGGGTCAAGATGGGTAAGGTAGACCTGCTGAATAGAGGGATGATTCTTAAAGAGGGTTAGGTGGTGACAATTAGAGCAACAGAATTGCAGGAGCATGCTCTGGGAAGATACTTAGAGTGGACTGAGAGGAGCACCTTATCAGCTGTTCTCTGTGGGAGCAGCTGTGCAGCCAAAACACAGCCACCATGTTAACACTATGGTGAAATACAGCATGGAAGAGCTTATACAGTAGCTACAACAACAGGTTTATAGATATTGAGTTGGAGTAGTCAGGCAGTGCTTCCATGCCACTAGTGAAAACCTCTTGAATTCGCAAAGTGGCGATTGAATGCTACACACTGCATCAGCTTCAAAGGCCGCCCTCATGCCACTGACAGCATGGGGAAACAGTTCTAGTGGAATAAGGGTATAAGACTTCCAGATGTATTTATGATAAGAAACACTGAGGGGCATTTTCGAAAGGTCATCCAAGTATGAATTAGGGTGTCCTCGCGAAATCGGCCAAAATCAGGTAGGTATAATTGAAAAATCCTTAGGCATTCCATTATCGCAGTGCAAAACGCCCAAATCAGGGACGCCCAAAGTATAGTAAAAAGGACGCCCATCTTCCAGAACCACGAAAGGACGTCCCTAAAACATTCACTGTACTTGCCCAATTTGTCATATCAATGTCCTTCGGCGGTTCTACGAGAAAGACGTCCTTATTACTATACTTTGGAGTTCTCTGATGTACCTGGTTGTTCAACATGTAGTTGCGGACATCCAGGTACAGGAAATATAAGGAACATTCATAAGTGCAAAATACAGTAAGAAGGACGTGTTTCTTGCTGAATCGCCGATGGATGTCCATCTTACTAGGCCCGCTAAAGGACGTCCTTTGACAGTTCTATGAGAAACGTTATTACTATGAATTTTTTAAATATTTCCCATACCTGGATATCCGCAAGTACATGCATTCTACTTGCGGAACATGGAGCTGTGGGAAATATAAGGAACAGACATATATTTTTTTGTATATATGAAGAGGTTCGTACACTTGATAATGATCTATATAGGGAAGGTTCCGCATGTGTGAACACATACTCATCCAGATAAGACTCCGCACGCATGACGATAGTCCATTTACATCATGGACATCCATATGTGATGGTCGTCCACGTGCGGACCCATTATATGTGCCAGGATGTCCACGTGCTGGCCCGCCCATATATGGGATGGTCGTCCATATGTGGAACTGTGCATGTAAGGACATCCATCACGCATGGGCGTCCATATAAGGTGATGCACGTTTTCCAACAGTTATTCACTGAGAAACATGTCTGTGCGCCGGGAGCCTAATTTCAGCCTCACAGAAAACCTCTTCCTGATTGAGCTGTGCCTAAACCACTGGCGGGTACTATTTATGCACCACCACCACCTTCCTCCCAGGACTGTCTCGATAAGAGCCTGGAGTCATATAAGAGACAGGTTACAAAGGTAACTGTTTGTCCCCCCCCCCCCCCCCCCGGTCCTGGCCGATCAGGTCCCCCTCCTATAGCTACACATATAAGAGCTCCCTCAGCAATGTAAGCACCAACTGCAGTCTGCATTCAAGGGTAATCAGTATGTGCACACCCATATTCATTAATAGAATCAATGTATTAGAAAGGAAAAAACATTCTCACTTCCCAACAATACTGCACACAAATGGTACTCTCTGTCCTCATGTCCACCTCAATGACATTACCTGTACCAATGTCATGCCCCCCCCCCCCCCCCATCATCAGTGTTGTGTGTCTCTACAATGTGGCTGCCAAATGATTTTATGTTGAGAAGGCAATAAGGGCCATCCCCTGACTCCTGGTGTAGAAACTTGCATCTTACAGACGTTTTGGCATCAGGAGGGACCTGGAGTCCCTGAGACACCTGTTACGGTGTCTACGGCGGGACCTCCCTGAAATAATTAGGAGCGTGTGATGGCGCATCAGGGCTCGACATAAGTATTATAAACAGGGCACCTGTAGTCCTTTGTAAATGTATTTATTTAATAATGCAAATTTCATGTTTAGTTTCCACATGGCTAATAGGCAAATAGTAAGTCATAACATCTCTATCCCAGATCAAGGTTGAGATGTTGAGCTGATTATAGCAGTTTCTCCAGCAGTCTTCCTCTTGCCACACAGTGCCACCACGCAAACGAATGACCATACAGTTTGTGGAAACTTAATAACAGTTTTGTTATATCTGAAATATTGGACATGAGACATTGAAATAACTGCCATTAATGTGGTGATTTTGCTAAAACATGATTGATGGTGGATTGCTGATAATGATTTGAAAGAAACCATAGAAAACTTTAGCGAATATCCCACTTGAGACAAGAATTAAGATTGACTATTTAAAGGCATTTTGAGCCTAAACATGTCCAAGGCTGTTGTATGAGAAGTATTTATGGCACGATAAAATATGAGTCTGTTGCTCGGGTGAATGTGCATGAATGGTGGGTGGAAGAGAGCTCCGTAGAAATGTATATGTTTGTGAATATATGCGCATGTATTTATGACAATTTATTAAAGCATATTATTTAATTTAGGAGTAATTTATGTGATTTAAATGTTGTAGAGTTAGTACTCCGATAACAAATTATTTTCCCCTGATATTATAGAATTGATTACATTTTAGCTGCCAGACCCTCAACCATTCTTCTAAGTTTCGGAGATCCCTTCTCATAGTTTCTACTCCCTCCAGGGTACCCACTCTATTGGCTATCTTCATGTCATCCGCAAAAAGGCAAACCTTTCCTTCCAACCCTTCAGCAATATCTTTCACAAATATATTAAACAGTCTATTATTACCTGTGTTCAGATTGTTCTTGCTGTACATCATGGGTGAATTTCTTCAAAAAGCCAGTAAATAAATCTTAACAAATAAACCTTAGGGCCCTGTTTACTAAGCCGCGCTAGAGGTGCATTAGCGTTTTTAGCGTGCGCTAAGCATTAGCGCACTAACCCTGTAGACACCCATAATATTCCTATGGGCACCTACATGGTTAGCACACACTAATTTTTAGCACATGTTAAAAATGCTAATGCACCTTATTAAACAGGGCCCTTAGTTTGTCATTTTTCAAATATAACAGAATATTGGGGTTTTCCTCTGTGTTTTACAATCACAATATAACATTAAACATGCTTAGTAAAATTATAAAATGCCTCCAGCAGGCTAAAAGCTAATGCTAATTCTTAATAATCATAGGAAATTTTGTTTGCTGTCAAGCTAATAAAGAGTTAAGTTGTATATAATTCTTTTTGGTTAGTGCTTTAAAAAAGCGGCTTGCATGTAAATATATTTTTATGTATGCTGAGCATAAAGATAGCTCTGTCCTACTATATTGATTTATTAGATTCTCTGACATTTTAGTTGTAGTCGTTATGTTATATTTATGAGATGAATGTTGGATTCCCTCATTATGTTATCCTCATTTATTTTACATACTTTTATGGCCGGTTGTGCTCAGCTTTATATTTAAAGCTCTATTGCAGCTGTTAGTGCTGGAGGGAAAGAGAGTAGAGGGAGGAGAGGCAAGCTCTTATTGATTGGGATTTACATGTTTACGGTTATAATCATGATTTATATAATCTGTTTCTGTGTATAAATATAGGAGTTTTCTGTGAAATAGCAGTACTTCACAAGGTCTCTCTCTGAGGATGGTCGGTTTATCAGTCATTGAATTTCATTTGCAGCTATTTGTTTCCCTACTAGCTATGTATTTAAAGGTTTGTAAAACATGAACTTTAAAGGAACCTATACAATAAAACTTGTATAATAAATATTTTATCTCACAAAGACAATGTAAAGTGCATGTTGGAAGGTCCAAGTGTTGCAAATATATTTTGTGTGGGACAGTAAAAAATGTATCCAGCATCATATGAACACACTCTTCTTGTACACAGAAACCTGAAAATGCATTGACTAAATAGTGTGAGCATGTTTATAAGGGAAGCTAAGTAGTGTGAGTCCACTAAATTGACATGCTTATCTCTCTCTCTCTCCTACAGTAGCTTCCAAAAGGTATATACAGTAAGTAAATCTGGTATATAGCAGTTGTTTGTCAGTATATATGTAAGAAGTAGGAGACCTAGAGGGGCATAATCAAACGCGAATGCCCATCTCCATGGGCGTCTATGTCCGAGAACGGGTACATGAAGGGGCGGGACAGACCGTATTTCCGAAAAAATGGGCGCCCATCTTTTTTTTCAGTAATACGGTTTGTGTCTGGCAAATGCATTGGATATGTGCGAATTTGAGCTGGGCGGTTTCGTTTTTCAGCGATAATGGAAGCCGAAGGCGCCCAGCTCAAAAACAAACAAATCCAAGGCATTGGGTCATGGGAGGGGCCAGGATTCGTAGTGCACTGGTCCCCCTCACATGACAGGACACCAACCGGGCTCCCTAGGGGGCACTTGTAACAAGTAAAAAAAAAAAAAAGTTAAATACCTCCCAAGTCCATAGCTCCCTTCCCTTGGGTGCTGAGCCCACCCAAATCCCTCCCAAAACCCACTCCCCACAACTCTACACCATTACCATAGCCCTTATGGGTGAAGGGGCACACCTACATGTGGGTACAGTGGGTTTTGGGGAGTTTTGGAGGGCTCAACATTAACCACCACAAGTGTAACAGGTAGGGAGGGATGGGCCTGGGTCCACAGGTCTGAAGTCCACTGCACCCACTAACAACTGCTCCAGGGACCTGCATACTGCTGTGATGGAGCTGGGTATGGCATTTGAGGCTGGCATACAGGCTGGAAAAAAAGTTGTTAAAGTTGTTTTTTTTTTTGTGGGAGGGGGTTAGTGACCACTGGGGGAGTCAGGGGTGGTCATCTGGTCATTTAGGGCACTTTTTTTGGACTTGTTCATGAAAAAAAGGGTCCCAAAAAAAGTGACCTAAATTCTCGCTAAAAACGCCCATTTTTTTTCAATTATCAGCCGAAGGCGCCCGTCTCTGCTCGGCCGATAAACACGCCCCAGTCCCGCCTTCACCACACCTCTGACATGCCCCCGTCAACTTTGTTCATTCCCGTGACGGAGTGCAGTTGCAGGCACCTAAAATCGGCTTTCGATTATACCGATTTGGGCGCCTTTGCGAGATGGGCGCCCATCTCCCAATTTGGGTTGAAATCTGTGCGCCCATCACTTTCAAAAATAAGGCCGCTAGTAAAGTCAAGTAGCAATCCTCAAAAGAGAGTTTAGAATTACAGTAGAACAGAAAACTGATAAGCAGTTGTGTTTAACTTTCAAACCATCCAATTTCTGTGTCAGTAAGAATCTTCAAAGAGAGGAAGTGGTTGGGGGCAGAAGAGAATGTGCAAGGGCGGCCAGGGTGGAATTCGATCATTTGCCCTTCTGCATCCACTCTGTAGTGTAGGCACTGCAGTGACTACATCACACAGCCTATTACTGCCACAAGCTCACAGAAATGAACTCTGCACTCATACCAAAACAATAGGTCAACTGAGAAAATGCTTATGAGTTCAGACTAGCCTCTAAAGGGCAGTTTTATAACGGGGCACCTCAAAGGAGGGGCAGTAGGAGCCTGTTCTATAGCAGAACCAAGACACCTAGGCTCTATTATAGAATACTAGTGTAACCTGGTATTGACATGCAAACGTTTAGGTGCCTACACACTCACTTCAGCCATAGAGCTGGCATAAATGTGGGCACCTAAATATGTAAAATGACGTTTCTAACTTACAGTATTCTGGGGGTCTTTTACTAAGCGGCAGTAAGCCCAATGCGGGCTTCCTGATCGCTAAATCGAAAGTACTGCCGAGCTACCGAGCAGCCCGGAGATAGTTCCCACCCCCAGTGTGTGGCATTTCCAGTGATACAAAAATATTTTTATCTTTGTAGCTCTGGTGTTTACCTGGCGGTAATCGGGCATGCTGCTCAGTTACTGCTGGGTTAGCGTGGGAGCCCTTAGCGCCACCTCAGTGGTTGGCAGTAAGTGCTCCCCCCCCCCCCTGAAATGGCTGCACGGCAAGTGGTTCACTTGCCACACAGCCATTTCTTTAAAAAACCCAGCCTTTTACCCGCTGCAGTAAAGGGGGCCTCAGCACGCATAAAAAACATGCACTGTTGCCAGCGCAGGTCCCCTTTTGCTGCAGCTTAGTAAAAGGACCCCTCTGTAAGTTATATGCAAGAATATGCAAGAATGAGAGTCCTACCTATTGCCTGCAATGTTCCACCCATGTGTATACTCTCTTGAAAATAACACTACACGAGATAGCCGCATATTCACAGAATAGGGCTTAGATAGCACGTTAAAAGCGGCACAGAGTGGCAGATCAAATTTTTTTTGGCCAAAACTTCAAAATCGCTATTTTCCAACACCATTTTAAGATATTTTTTCTATGCAGTTTGTCTTCACAAGGGAGGGAACATGTCAGGGGCTTGTTGAGGGAGGAATTTGGGCATTCCTAGAACTTAGACATTTTTATGCCATAATGGAACAAAGCAAAAACGTCCAGATCTAAAAGTTAGACGTTTTGGTTTAGACCTGGTTCAATCATGACTAAATCACAAAAAGGTGCCTTAAATGACCAGATGACCACTGGAGAGATTAAGGCGTGACCCCTTTTCTCCCCCAGTGGTCACCAACCCCCTGTTACCCCCAAAAGATGTGAAAGTAACAGTACACACGAGCCTCTATGACAGTTTCAGATGTTATGGTCAGTCCTATTAGAGCAGCAAACAAGGCCCTGGAGTAGCCTAGTGGTCGGTACAGTACTTTGTAGAGAAGGGGACCCAGGCCCATATCCCATTTTAACTGTTACACTTGTGGTGGAAAGTGTGAGCCTTCCAAAACCCCACCAAAAACCTACTGTACTCACATATAGGTGCCACCTGCAGACATAAGGCCTATTGTAGTTGTGAACAGTTGGGTACAGTAAGTTTTTGGTGGGTAACAGTGACATGTATACCTGGGACCTTTCATGTGAATTCCAGTACAGTCCCCCCTAGGGTGCCCCCACTGCTCTGCTGGTGTGTCTGTGTGGCCAGTCTACTAAGAATGCTGGCTCCCCATACATCCCAATGGCTTGTTTTTGTGCATTTTTTCCTTTAAACTTTTTTCCCCAAAAAATGATCACAAAAGAAAAATGCACTGATCAATAAATGTCTAGGAAATAAGGCATTTTTGAAACAAAAAGATAGATGTTTTTTTGGTTTGAAAATCACTATGTTCATTACTTAATTTTTGGACATTTTCAGCAAAATGTCCAAAATCGGATTTATAACAGCAGTTACATATTTCTATCACACAAAATAGTACAAGAAAAGAATACTATTATCTTCTTATTTAGATTGCAAAATGAAACAAATATATTGTAATATAAAACCATTTACTGCACAGTAGTTGCCAAGTCTCTGCATTAACTTTTGTGGTGCTTAAAGCATCTTCCCATACGGATAATATACGGACAATTTCCTTACCATGTGTTAACTTCATTACAGTTAAAGAGGTCCTTTAATTAAGCTATGTTAGGTGCTGACGCATGCCTAACGCGGGATGCACTAAAGCATTCTGTGTTAGTTTTGCCTTGTGCACGCACTAATCACAAGCTAAATATTTTTGTCTATATCTTGAGGGGGCACGTCAAGGTCAGAGAGTGGGCATTCCTGCACTAACCAGTTAGTGCATCTACATTACAGCGTGCTAACTGGTTAGCGCATGAGTAAAAGCAGCCCTTACTGCCTACAAAATAGGTGGTGGTAAGTGCTTCTCTCAAAAATAATTACAGTTCTATCCCTTGGTTAGCTTAGATATTTAAGATTATGTCTGGCAGTCTTTAATGGTTATTCCTTCACAGAAGATTTATCGGTAACTTTAATATAACTATGGATACTGCCTATTTAGTAATTTTATTCAAAATATGAGGGACAATAAGTTGTACCTGAAATTATTATTAATTGTCCTCCTCTTTCTATAACAGGTTGCCTAAAGTTGGGTGCTAATTGCATACATAATTTATAGAATACCAGCATGTATGTGTGCATAAGTACTAGTCGCTTGCTTAGCAGTATTCATTAACTTACGTGCACAACTTTCTTAGCATGTAAATACAAGGGAACATTCCCAGGGGAGGAGTATGAGTTGGTCTTCGATGTGTCCAACATGTATGCACGTAACTTGCAGAATCCTGAAGTGCTGCATTTAGACGTGCTCATTTCTACCTGCTGTTGTCGTGACATAAGTAGGAACACTGTAATGTAAGCGCACAGATGTTAACTGAAGCTAATGTTCCATAAGTTTGATTTATTCTCACTGTGCATTCCCTTGAGTGAATTTCTTCAAAAAGGCGATAAATAAATCTTAATAAATAAGAACCCTTATGTGCACAAGTACTCTTGTAGCATAGGCTCGCAGCCTGTGTAATTCGGGCTCCTAAATTGTGGTGCCCAGTTATAGAATTGCCCTCTTTATTTTTCTCTGAGTCTAAAATAATAGCTGCAACACACTCTAGTCAATTAGATAAATGGATTTTTATCTGTTTTATACTATATGGCAGAAGCGGAGCCAGGTTGATGGCACGGGGGGAGTGAGAGCAGATTTCCACCGCCACCAGCGCACATTTTCAATGCAACACATTGAGAAAAAAATAGGTGCCGGCACCGGCAGAACTCCATTTGGGGGAGTGGCTGCTCCCCTGGTGCCCCCCCTAGCTACACCACTGCTATATGGTACATGTTAAGCATTAAGGAATCAACCTGAAATGATTAGTTCTTTCCATTTGATGGGACTACCAAAGAAACAGCAAGCTGATTGGAAGATAAGACAGTAGGCTTTTCTGCATTTTCATAGCTGGATGCTTTATCCTTTATTCATCATAGTGGTGTACTAGATAAAAATAATATAGAAAATTTACTTAATTAAAAAAAACATAGTAGTTATAATAAGCATGACATTCCTGAAACAGCTATGGCCTATATACTTATTATTAAGCCATACCATTGCAATGAAATCTATATGAAGTTTGGAAGTAATCTAATATAACTGATAATATCACTCTGTACCTTACATAGCATGAAATCTACTGTTTCTAGACTGTTTCCCCTTAAGAAATAGTTAAAATTAATTAGGTGTGTAGTTTCTGGGAAAGAAAGTCACCAACAAATGCCAATAAATCTAGATCGGTGTGAGACTTAATGTCACTAAATCTTAGTCTTGACTGCTCTCTGGTAGTGTCAAGAGCTTTTTCGAAAGATGAATTTGCAGTGAGGATGAAAAAGGTACCGTATTACACCATAGCATTGATAAGTTTAGTTAAGAGGCAGTGGAAGTGTCCTTGTAGTGACATTCAGTGGCCAGTATTTGTTTCTTGTTAAATAATATGCTATAAGTCTATGAGAATGATGGTTAGGTGTTTGTGACATTGTATCTCCTCCAAGGTTACTGGCTTCAGGACAGGCACTCTCTCCTCTCCTCTCCTCTCTTCTCACACCCTGTCAATAAATATCTACCTGTCGGAGGAAGTGCAGTAAGGATTTTACAGCTGACACCAGAGCATCTTCATTTCCAGAAGCGATGAGTTTCAATATATGAAAGTGAAATAGGAGAAAAATTAAAGGATTGTAAGGCTTTGGTACTGAAAAGCAGTTTCATCCATTGCAGATACTTGAACTGGTAGATTTAAGAAAACCTAATAATTTAATCTCTTCCTACCCTAAATTATGCAGCAGCTTCTCCTCCAATGCATGTGTACACTCCAAAAACTAGGATCCATAAATTCAGGAAGGAAGTTTTCATTATATCTAATAGTAGAATATATAATATTTGATATTGCCTTTGTTCTTCTGATTTCTGTATTTACTTGTGTTATATTTAATTATATTTAAATGCATAAATAAAAGAAATAAAAAAATAACTTCTAGAGCTCAACAGTAATACTGCTGTGGTGGAACTTAAAAACCCATTTGTCCCATTTGTAAAACCTTAGAGGACCTTGTACTAAAGTGTGTTAAGCTGTAATGTGTGTTTAGCACATTAAAATACAGGCTTACTGCAAAATGTGTTAAAGCATTTTCTGGTAATTGGAGTGGAGGAGTGGCCTAGTGGTTAGGGTGGTGGACTTTGGTCCTGAGGAACTGAGTTCAATTCCCACTTCAGGCACAGGCAGCTCCTTGTGACTCTGGGCAAGTCACTTAACCCTCCATTGCCCCATGTAAGCCGCATTGAGCCTGCCATGAGTGGGAAAATGCAGGGTACAAATGTAACAAAAATAAAAAAATAATTTACCAATTTGTGTGCACTAATTTACATGTTTATTTTTTAAAACATTTTTTGGGAGGGGGCCTGTCATGAGTGGAGAATGGTTGTGAACGTGTTAACCAGCTAGCGTGTTCACATACACATACACTAACTGGATAACACAAAGTTAACACAGGAACACATAATGCCTCCTAAATAGGAGACAGTAAGTGCTCCTGTCTTAATTTTTTTGCAAGTCCCATACACTAATATGAAAAATTAGCACAGGACCTGCCAAAGAAAATTAAAAAGCCTTAAGTACTGCTGTGTTAAATTTGGACTTAGCGCATGGGAAACTCTAGTATTAAAATGCCTTAAGCCTATATTTTAATGCATTTTAGTAAATATTTTTGCTCTTCCTGGAACATTTTTTTATCAAGTATACTTCCTCAATATTGATTTAATTTTTCACATAGGTATCTGCCATAAATTCATGTATTTGCATGAGCAATATCAGGTAAAGCAACATGGGCTGGAAGCAATGCAATTTGTCAAAGAAGCTTTCTAAGGGAAAACTACTCTAGAATGCTGTGATAGGAACAATCCAGCAAGTCAGCACTCATCTACTAGGTTGTAAACAAAATGCTGACGAGCATGGAGATGCACCTGGCCTTGAAAGGGAAATAAAATGAAGTTTGTTAATATCAAAGTCTCAATGTTGTGTCCCCTTTCACTTATTGCAATGGCAGAGGAATGCCTTGGTTAAGATGCAGAAAAAAAGGGGATGATTAGCAGCACACTGAGGGGATCTTTTACAAAGGCATGCTAGTCTTTTTAGCATGTGCTAAATGCTAGAGATGCCCATAGGAATATAAGGGCATCTCTAGCGTTTAGCATACACATATTTAATGCACGCACTAAAAACGCTAGCGTGACTTTGTAAAAGGACCCCTGAATGCAAAGAAGCCCATTCTATTCCCATGAACTTCTTTGCATTCAGTGCGCCCTAATCAGTGGCACAGCTTTGTAAAAGAAGCCCGAGGTGATTAATAAACCTACACATTAGGACAGATTATGAATTCCATGAATATGTACTTTTGTAGGAATGAAAAAATAAATAGTTGACACATTGTTAAACATTACGATCCATTCTTCTCCCTATAAACCAATGCATATCTACTGCTTTCCTAAAAGCTACATACATGCTAAGGTAAATATAAGGTTTCCATGTACAGTAGAAAGCTTTGATAATATAAAAGCCTTTTACAAGATTAAATCCTATTCTACAGTCAACTGGGGAACACTACCTTTTAGAGATGTGAAATTTTTACCTGTACTTGACACATCATGTTCACATTTCCTATACAATAGTCTTGACCAATTATAAATTATCTCCTTGACTTGAGTAAAACTCCAATAAAATATTATATTTTGTCATATACTGTGGTAGAGTTAGCTCATTCACAGGCAGGTGTAATTCTGCTTTATTTATACATTTATTTCCATTTCTAACCAAAACTGCTCATTACAATTTGCAACATAGAATACAGAATTCATTTTGCAAGCTTAATGCACCATTTTCTCACATTTTTAGGGCCTCTTTATTTTAGCTAAAATATTAAAAAACAGGTTGAATTTCACGCTCTCATATGATTGATCACGTAGATCAGAAAACAGCCTAGCTTAAGGTTGAAATTAAAGATAAATGTGTAGCAAGAGGCTACAGACTAGAGAATTGCTTGTTCAAAAATAATTTTGCTTGTTATTGATTTTTTTCAGAAATCTTTCCCATTTTTGAGCATGTTTTGAGTTTGATTCATGCATTCATTTTAATACCTTTTTTGCATGAATTAGAACTTTTTAACATGTGAAAATCAGTTGCATACATATAATTTTGTGATTTTGCACACATTGAGGGGATCTTTTACAAAGCGTCAGTAAGCCCAATACGGGCTTACTGAACACTAAATCGGGACTACTGCCGACCCAATGCAGCCGCTGGTTGTTGTTCCACCCTAAACACTCACCATTTCTGGGGGAAAAAGAAAACTCCCAGGAATGGCTTGCATGGTGGTAACCTAGCGGCAATTGAGCATTACCGCTCGCTGCCCAGATACCGCTGGGTTCCCATGGGAGCCCTTATCACCACCTCATTGGGTGGCAGTTAGAGATCCCCAATGCATGGCCATGCGGTAAGAGTTCTCTTACCGCATGGCCATGATTTTCTGGGGCTTTTTACCTGCTGGGCCCTTTTTTTCACAGCTTTGTAAAAGGACCCCTACATTTTTAAGGTGCCCAGGTAAACCTGATGTGCACTAATGTAATCATGTCCGTACTGCAGAATTTTGAGAACTGAAGTATACAATGTAGTTTGCATCTCCTCGGTTTTCTTATGTCTCCTATCTTCACTCAATTGAAAATACTCAAAAAGTTTTATCAAGAAAATTTGTCAGAGCCTCTGGACATCGTCCCATCTATGTCTAAGGTGTATTATTTGCTTATAGGTTGTGAGGGTAGGGATAAGGACAGGATATTTGCAATATCTGATCTTTCAGATGAAATTTACTTAATTTTACTTAAGATGAACCTAGATAAAATCATACTGTGGGTAGGTACCCTCTTCTAATCCTAAAGTGGTGTCCTCTTTCTATTTGAATTAGTCTCATATACTTTCTTCATTTCATAGGGAAGATCATTGAGATGAAGTTAAGTGCTGCATTTCTTGGATGTCTGACATGCCCTTCTCAAATATTTAGAAGTCTACAATGAATTTAGGAATTCTAACTGATTATTTGTTCTGTTTGAAGGTGCAAAGGAAGGGAAGCAGCCCTTAAGCCTACAATTGTACATTTGCTCAAGGATCTCTTTTCTTCAGCTTTTCTTCTCAATACTTAAGGTCACATTTCTCTAGTGGCTTCTTGGTCAGAGTCACATTCCGTGGCTCCATTAGATATTTGTAAAACTGCAACTTGGTTCTCACTTCAAATTTTTGCTAAACATTATAGGCTTTATTTGGCTGCATGAGTGGTAGCTTTGTTGTGGTCTGAAAAGCTCAGAGGATCTTTATCTGTGTCCCAGCCATCTTGAAGATTGCTTTACTACATTTTACGGGTTCTGGATTGGTCTAGAAAGGATACTGTGGAAGGAGAAATGATGTTTTACCTGATAATTTTATTTCCTTTAGTCCTACCAGACCAGTCCAGAGAGTTGAATATTAGTGGTCATTATCTTACTATAGGAATATAAATTACTATCATTTCTACAACTCAAGATACTTCTAGTATGTAATACCTTTAATCTATTTGATTGGTTTCTGGGGCTCCTCCTCTCCCAGCTGGAGAACTGTGTGTCAATAGAGCAGCAGAATGCCTTGTTTGTTAAAGGTGATGGATGGCTAAGGCAGTTGAACAGAAGAACATGAATACCATTGTTTTGTCAGTCAAAATACTGAACACCTGAGGTTGCATGGTACCACTATAGTGGAGAGCCCAGAATTCTGTCTCCACATCTGCTGGCTGACATATGTCCCACAGGTTCTAGACTAGTCTAGTAAAACAAAAGGAAAGAAAATGATCAGGCAAGACATATTTTCTCCATTGAAAAGTAACCCTCACAAATACACACGTGACATGTATTTGAACAGGTTAAATAGACAATATTTGTAATCCTACCTTGCTGTTTTTTATTAATACCATAGAGTTCATGTCTGTAAAGAAACAAAAAATGTTATGCAGAAGCAATGGAGCTTACTGCAGTATATCTGGTTCCTCAGAAACAAATATATAGGTAATCACTTTTTGGGTTCTCTTTGACCATATGACATATCCTTAGAATTTGATTTGGCAAATTATGAGGGAGCACACAGGTACACAGATGTAAGCCTTTTTCCTTGCCTGGTAAAATATTTTTTTTCAATTGACTCTTCTGGATTCTATTATTTTGTGAAAGCTATTTAAAAATATCTAATATCTGTAATATGTTTCTAATGGTCACTTTTGATTCAATGCCTTCAATTTTTTGTAGTAATAAACCAACAAGAGCTTTCAATAGTGTTATAATAGAGATTGTTCACTACTAACATATCTGCATTAAGATAGAAAATATGCATATGCTGTTTTCTTTAGGGGAATGTGAAATGAGAACTGAGTCCTTAATAGGACATGTAACAACATATTCAAAATATGATTGACAAATGCTTACTTGAGGCACCCTCTTTACACATTAAGACATAACCGGATATGATTGCCTGTATGTAAGGTAACTAAATGAAGGCCAGTCATTCAGCATGCCTAAATACTATTGCAGTTCTGCACATTGCTTTCTAATTGGAATGAAATGATGTAAAAAGTAATTGCACTGATCAGTCTTATCCACTAGTTGTCAGAGTCAGCTGATCTCAGAGTGGTCAGTGATATCACAGAAACAGTGTGGCATTGGAAGTCAAAACAATAATAGATTGTGACAATTTTAGAAGGTTCAAAAATATTCATACAGATACGTAATAAACAAATTGCATTATGACTGCAGATTAGCCTCCGGATTCTATATATTTGTACCATAGCTTGTAAGCCGCATTGAGCCTGCTATCAAGCGGGAAAGAGCGGGGTATAAATGTTATAAATAAATAAATATAGGTTGCCCCAAGTTGGGTGCCAGAATTTGAGCGAGGATCTGATATCTGCGTGCAACTTATTGAGGAAATGGGAACCAATTGGCCACTTAATTGGTGCTAATTGGTGCCTTATTAAAGTTGCATACTGATCTCCCCTGTGCAATATTCTATAACTTGGCGCTTAACTTTTCCCATGCACAACCTAAAAGGGGATGTGGCCATGGGAGTAGCATAGGCAGGTCATGGGTGATCTCAAAAGTTAGGTGCCAAATTATAGAATTTGTCGCCGGCCTACACCTGTTTCTACCAGGCATAAGTCCAGCAGCCAAAGTTTGGCACAACTTGCACGCTATTCCAGTATTCTATAAAGGTTGGTCACCCTTTATAGAATAGGGGCTCAGTGTGGATATTTTCAACACCTATCCTTTGGTGCTATATATAGAATCCCCACCCCCCTTAGATGTACAGGTATAGTTCATTCATTGAAAAGGTACAGCGAAGGGCGACGAAAATGATAGTGGGGATGGGACGACTTTCCTATGAAGAGAGACTGAGAAGGCTAGGGCTTTTCAGCTTGGAGAAGAGACGGCTGAGGGGAGATATGATAGAAGTGTATAAAATAATGAGTGGAATGGATCGGGTGGATGTGAAGCGACTGTTCACGCTATCCAAAAATACTAGGACTAGAGGGCATGAGTTGAAGCTACAGTGTGGTAAATTTAAAACGAATCGGAGAAAATTTTTCTTCACCCAACGTGTAATTAGACTCTGGAATTCATTGCCGGAGAACGTGGTACGGGCGGTTAGCTTGACGGAGTTTAAAAAGGGGTTAGATAGATTCCTAAAGGACAAGTCCATAGACCGCTATTAAATGGACTGGAAAAATTCCTCATTTTTAGGTATAACTTGTCTGGAATGTTTTTACGTTTGGGGAGCGTGCCAGGTGCCCTTGACCTGGATTGGCCACTGTCGGTGACAGGATGCTGGGCTAGATGGACCTTTGGTCTTTCCCAGTATGGCACTACTTATGTACTTATGTACTTATGTACTTATATTCTCTCTTGAGGGGATGTAAAAGAAATATTTTGTGGCATCATCAATTATGAGATGGAAAAATACCTCTACTTATGATTAATGAAAATAAAACTCATTTTATAGTCATTCCTTCTGAATCTATATATTTGTGTATATGCATAGATATGAAATTGTTTAGTCAACTATTTTTCTGGGTTGGGAAAATATATATGGATAGGGTGCGGATTCTGTGATGAATGTTCATAGAAAATATTAGCTTTTATTTTCAGTATTTACACATTCAGGTGCTGTTGCTTATATAATTAATATCTGTCTTTTTTTTTTCTTGGATGGAAACATGAAATTGTTGTCATCGTGAGCCTCATGTCCTTTTGTCCAGTCTCAGCAGCTGGTGACAGCTTGGCAAATTATGAGTTTCCTGGCTTAAAAACAGGCTAAATTACAGACACAACAAGCCATCAGCTGAGTAAACACTGCACCTCTGTTTGGCTTCAATGAGAAAGAGGAGATTAGCATGAGTACTTAGTGTTTATAATTACTAGTAAGAGGCAAATAGTAGGCACAGGCTGACTGGAGATTGTTTCATTTATCTAATTAACACTCACTTGATTATTCTTAATTAGTTCAGTTTGATGACAGAGGAGTAAAGATATCATACTCCAAACATGCAAATACCATCTGGGTCAATGATATATTGGAAATGCACTGTCCTAATTTTTGGTGTCTTTTAAATAATTTCTGAATGGAAACTGCAAAAAGGATATTCCTTTTTCATTTTTTTCTGTGAATTCTCCTTGAAATCTATTAGTCAGCTACAGCCTGCTAAAATAAAGGAGGCTTTTACTAAGCTGTGTTAGGTGCTACCGTACGCTTAACGCAGCTTAAAATGGCATACAGTGAGATGCACTCGGGCGTCCTGCTGTGTGTGCCAATTTAGCACACACCAATCCCTGTGCTAAAAATGGGTTTTTTTTTTGAGAGAGAGAGAGGAGGCATGTCAGTGGGCAATCTTGTGCTAATTGGTTAGGGCTGTGTTTACTATGCCGCGCTAGAGTTGCACTAGCATTTTTAGCTTGCGCTAAGCATTAGCGTGCGCTAACCATGTAGATGCCTATAACATGTGCTAAAAACACTAATGTACCTTAGTAAACAGGGCCCTTAATGCAGCTACATTACTGCATGCTATTTGGTTAGTGCAGGATTACCGCATGAGTCCTTACTGCCTACAAAGTGCTCACATATTAATTTTTTTTTAATGGCCGTGTGCTCATGGCAACATTAGCTGATGTTCATTAATTCCATTAATACAAAAAATGGAAAATCAGCCATTGTAATAGCTGAGGCAAAAATGGCCTTAACCCTTTAGTGTCCAATGTTCCCGTAATAAGCCATATGGGAACAGATTGATGGGAACATTGGACACTAAAGGGTTTTAATGCACAGGAAAAACCCATGTGAAAGTGCGCTAAGGCCACATTTCCCACACCTTAGTAAAAGACCCTATAGTTTTTGAAAGCAGCTGATATTATTTATTCTATTTTTGATTAATAGCTTTACTTGAAAATGTATATATAAACTAGATTTCAACTAGAAGTACAAAGAATACAGGTAAATTACAGAGTCCTCTTTCGTACTCCAACTAATGTAATTAAATCCATTTTATTTATGTATTTGTAATACATATAGGGGTAATACATATAGGTTTGGCGGGATTGGAGATGAGTGGATGTGGTCCCTCTTCACAAAAGAGGAGACAGGGAAGAAGTGGGAAAGTACAGGCCAGTAAGTCTCATGTCGCTGGTAGGAAAAATAATGGAGTCTCTGCTGAAAGAAAGGATAGTTAACTTTCTAGAAGCCAATAGGTAACAGGATCCAAGGCAATATGGCTTTACCAAAGGAAAATCCTGCCAAACAAATCTTATTTACTTCTTAGACTGGGTGATCAAAGAACTGGATGAAGGACATGTGCTAGGTGTAATCTACTTGGATTTCCTTTGAGGTGGTTGCTCACAGAAGACTCGCAAATAACTTGAGAGGGCTAAACTTAGGACCCAAAGTGGTGAACTGGATAGGATTGACAGGCAACAGAGGGTCATGGTAAACAGAATCCGCTCATAGGAAAGGAAAGTGAGTAGTGGAGTGCCTCAGGGGTCGGTGCTGAGGCCAGTTCTGTTTAATATATTTTTGAGAGGTGCTGAAGGGTTAGAAGGAAAAGTTTGCCTTCTTGCAGATGACACAAAGATAGCCAATATAGTGGATACCCTAGAGGGAGTAGAAACCATGAGAAAGGATCTCCAAACGTTAGAAGAATGGTCAAATATTTGAAAGGTATTAATCAGCAAAGAAACCTTTTTCAGAGATGGGAAGGTGGTGGAACTAGAGGACACAAATTAAGGCTGAAGGGGGACAGACTCAGGAATAATGTCAGGAAGTATTTTTTTAAAGAGAGGGGGATGCTTGGAATGCCCTCCCACGGGAGGTGGTGGAGATGAAAACTGTATTGGAATTCAAAAATGCATGGGATAAACACAAAGGAATCCTGTTTAGAAGGAATAGATCCACAAAAGCTTAGCAGAGATTGGGTGGCAACACCGGTAATTGGGAAGCAAAGCCAGTGCTGGGCAGACTTCTACAGTCTATGTCCAGAAAATGGCAAGGACAAATCAAGGTCAGGTATACATATGAAGTATGACATACCATATGTTATAAGCTTATCTTGTTAGGCATTCTGAATGGACCATACAAGTCTTTATCTGCTGTTATCTACTATGCTACTATATGTTAGGTTATCTTTTACCACACATTGATGAATGGCCCCCTTAATAAACGAAAAGAAATATTGAGTCAAAAAACAAGCAAGTTGATTTATTGAAGCATCTAAATTATAGTTATTACAATAGTTTATGAAATGAATAGAAATAAACAGAATATTATCTAGAAGCAATTCATTTTTTTTA
Source organism: Microcaecilia unicolor (assembly GCF_901765095.1). Classification (NCBI taxonomy): domain Eukaryota; kingdom Metazoa; phylum Chordata; class Amphibia; order Gymnophiona; family Siphonopidae; genus Microcaecilia; species Microcaecilia unicolor. The sequence goes on from NC_044035.1 coordinate 116,958,163, forward strand.
TATTCTATGCCAATGAAATATCAGAATACCAGCTTAATATATCTGTTTCATAACTATTGTATTGGTGTTTTCCACCTTGTGAATGGAAAAGATGAAAATAATTGATGTGAAGCCCAATTTTGCACAGGTTGCATAGGTCAGAAAAGGCGGGGGGGAGGGGTCAAAGTTGGGACATTCATAATTGGCAAAAGAGCACTTTTACTAAGCTGTGGTAAAAAGTGGCCTTAGTGTGTCCTTCCATGGGGTTTTCCCATATGCTAAGACCGTTTGTACCGCAGCCATAAAAATGGCCTTTTTGTATTAATGGCCATGTTGCCATTAGTGTGCAGCAATTTAAAAAATGTACTGTGTGAGCATGTACCACCACCCATTTTGTGGGGGTAAGGCTTCATGCACTATCCATACGCTAACCATCAACAACGACACCTAGATCCCTTTCTTGGTCGGTGACTCCTAACGTGAAGCCGATGTTATTTGAATTTCGTTGCTGTTAAATGTGTAGTTTTTTGATCCTGTTTCATGGTAGTCCTATTATTAGGTTTCAATTTGCTCTTTTCAAGTTTACCTCATTTATTGTATTTATGTTTATATTTGGTCATTTTACTATTGTTATGCTGCTAACAAAATTGTAAGTTTTGTGTTAAACTGTACCTGCTGTGCACCGTCTTGGGTGAATTTGTTCATAAAGGCAGTTAAATAAATCCCAGTTAAATAAATGTATGATTTCATTTATGACATAATAAGATGGAGAAATAGACTCCAACGTGAAATGTAACTTCTTGGATTTCTTAATATGATTACTCTTAGCAATTCAGGGATGCAGGTGAGCAACTGAAAAAAATCCAAAAGCAAAGACTGCAGTAAGCATTGTTATTGATGCATATATTATTCACGTGTATTTGTATTTTTATCAAAGATAAATGGATATTTGACTTCAGTGGAGCTTATAATAGTACATCTACTTAAAACATTTGGCACACAAGAAGGCAATATTATTTAACTTTGATGAGAAATTAGCATTCTAAGCAAATCAATATCAAAACCAGAAAATAATTTTTTTGTAAATCTCCCCTTTCAGTTTGCACAAACAAACAAAAAAGCCATATGAGTATTTTCAATCGTGTTTGCATATAATGGGAGTTCACTATGAGAGTTAGAAATTAAGGGCTCTGTATACTAAGGTGCGCCAGCATTTTTAGCACATGCACAAAAATAGTGTGTGCTGTGTAGGTGCCCATAAGAATATTGTCAGCGCCTACACAGTTAGCGCGCGCTAAAAGCACCAACGCAGCTTAGTAAACAGGGCCCTAAATGTAGAGCTCTTCCTGTTTGAGGGAAAAGAATACTTCTGTGTTGATTTTGAATATGTTATTAATCATGTAGGAACTTTCCAGTTGAATAGGAAAGTCATAATTACTAATTTAATTCTTGAATGGGATGTATTTATGAAACTACTTTATAAACCATTCTCAATTTTTGAATAGCTCATGGCTATATAAAATAATACGGTAATGGTTCATCTGAGAGACATCTTTTTTATTAAATGCGTTCTGACTGTGAAAACAGAAACATGCTTGACTGATTTCATTTATTTTCTGCAAATCTCAAATTAGGGTACAGTCATTTTAGTGAAGATGGCTTGTGTGTATCTTTGTCATATTCTTTATCATCATTGCTGCTTTTTTTTCCTGTCTTCTAAATATGCAACTTGTGACAAATGTGAAAGTTAATTACAGCTAACAAAGCTATATAATGTGAAATGTTCATTGTAATGTGAAATGTTCATGTAAAAAAAAAAAGGAATAACCACCCAATCACTGAGACTACATCTTGCACCACACTTGAAGTCAGAGTTCGAAAGTCAGAAATCAAATACCATCAGTTATCGAATTATGTTAATGAATCTAATGAAAGCTTCTGGTCTTCTACTCAAGACTGTCACTATAATGGTAGCTTAATAGAATAAGAAAAGTTGATGACCATGAATAAATTAATACTGACTGCTGAAGGTTTTTTTTTAAAACACACTCCTTAGTCACCTACAATTTTTATGTAGTGCTCTTTTTTTTTTCTCTGTCAGGATCCTATGAGGCAGAACATGGCACATGTGCAAGGCCCAAGTTGATTAGGCCTTCTTTATACTAATATTTTATACCTGCAAAACAATTTCCATATGAAATTCACACAGTAACACAGTAAATGACAGCAGATAAAGACCTGCATGGTCCATCCAGTCTGCCCAACAAGATAAACTCATTACATATGGTATATGATACTTCATATGTATACTAGATCTTGATTTGTCCTTGCCATTTTCAGGGCATAGACCATAGAAGTCTGTATACAGTAAATCCAATCAATTAGAAGATGTATACAGTAATTCCAATCAATTGGCAACTCTAGTCTAGGCCCTAATTACCATTGCAATGTCCTTTGTAGTAGCTTACCACAAATATTTTTTTAAGACTGCAAAAAATCCAGAACAGAGCAGCCAGCTTTTTGAACTTTAAAGATGTTCTTACTCATTGCTGAAAAACAAAGAAATCTGCCTAGACTCCTCCTTCCAAATCCAGACCAAGCTGAAGTTATGGTTTTATTTTTCAAAGTCGAGTACAAATTAGAACCGGATTGTATCGGTTGAACTTCAGTTGTCTGTGGCTTTTGCATAAGGTTTTCTCAATGAGATGTTTTATGTGCCATTTATTTTATTCCATTTATTTATTTGCATTTCCTACCTTTGCCTGGTTCTTATTAACGTGGTTTATAAAGCAGAGGAGAATACAGTCAAGAGGGTAATGTTAATAAAAGGTTTCAATTAATAAGTAACTATTCAAAGTTGGGAATCTAGACAGACAAGAAAATTAAACAAAAATTTAGAGCTGAGACCCTTGTTTGAAAAATTAGAATGGTGAGACCTTTATCTGTTACATAAGTACATGAGTATTGCCATACTGGGTCAGACCAAAGGTCCATCAAGCCCAGCATCTTGTTTCCAACAGTGGCCAATCCAGGTCACAAATACCTGGCAACATTCCAAAAAAGTACAAAACATTTTATGCTGCTTATCCCAGAAATAGTGGATTTTCTCCCAAGTCCAATTTAATAATGGTCTATGGACTTTTCCTTTAGGAAGCTGTCCAAACCTTTTTTAAACTCTGCTAAGCTAACTGCCTTTACCACATTATTTGGCAACGAATTCCAGAGTTTAATTACACGTTGAGTGAAGAAAACTTTTCTCCGATTCGTTTTAAATTCACTACTTTGTAGCTTCATTGTATGCCCACTAGTCCTAGTATTTTTGAAAAGCATAAACAGACGCTTCCCCTCTACCCGTTCCACTCCACTCATTATTTTATAGACCTTTATCATATCTCCCCTCAGCCGTCTTTTCTCCAAGCTGAAGAGCCCTAGCCGCTTTAGCCTTTCCTCATAGGGAAGTCGTCCCATCCCCTTTATCATTTTTGTCACCTTTCTCTGCACCTTTTCTAATTCCATTATATCTTTTTTGAGATGCAGTGACCAGAATTGAACACACTATTCAAGGTGCGGTCGCACCATGGAGCGATACAAAGGCATTACAACGTCCTCATTTTTGTTTTCCATTCCTTTCCTAATAATACCTAACATTCTATTTGCTTTCTTAGCCGCAGCAGCACACTGAGCAGAAGGTTTCAACATATCATCAACGATGACACCTAGATCCCTTTCTTGGTTGGTGACTCCTAACGTGGAACCTTGCATGACGTAGCTATAATTCAGGTTCCTCTTTTCCACGTGCATCACTTTGAACTTGCTCACATTAAACATCATCTGCCATTTAGATGCCCAGTCTCGTAAGGTCCTCTTGTAATTTTTCACAATCCTCTTGTGATTTAACGACTTTGAATGACTTTGTGTTGTCAGCAAATTTAATTACCTCACTAGTTACTCCCATCTCTAGGTCATTTATAAATATGTTAAAAAGCAGCGGTCCCAGCACAGACCCCTGGGGAACTCCACTAACTACCCTTCTCCATTGAGAATACTGACCTTTTAACTGTACTCTCTGTTTTTTATCTTTTAACCAGTTTTTAATTACAATAAGACACTACCTCCCATCCCATGACTCCCCAATTTCCTCTGGAGTCTTTCATGAGGTACTTTGTCAAACACCTTCTGAAAATCCAGATACACAATATCAATTGGCTCACCTTTTTCCCTTCAAAGAAATGTAGTAGATTGGTGAGGCAAGATTTCCCATCACTAAATGGTTCAGGATGGTTTCCCTGGGCACCCTTCTTCCCATGATTCAAGAAAACGATTGGCTATGCTCTCTGGACTTAAAGGATGCTTACACACATATCTCGATACTCCCAGCTCACAGGAAGTATATTCGATTTCAGCTGGGAACACAGCACTTTCAGTACTGCCCTTTGGTCTGGCGTCTGCACCCAGAGTGTACACAAAGTGCCTAGTGGTAGTCGCAGCATTGCTACACAGACTCGGAGTGCATGTGTTTCCTTATCTCGACGATTTGTTGATGAAGAGCACCTCGGAGGCAGGTGCTCTACAGTCCATGCAAATGACTACTCAGATGCTAGAGCTACTGGGGTTCGTGATCAATTACTCCAAGTCCCATCTCACCCTGTTTCAAAAGTTGGAATTCATTGGAGCTCTGTTGAACACAAAGATAGCTCAAGCTTATCTTCCCGAGGCAAGGGCAGACAACTTCCTGTCCCTGGTGTCCATAGGTCGAGCATCTCAACAGATCACAGCTCGGCAGATATTGAAATTTCTGGGGCACATGGCCTCCACAGTTTATGTGACTCCCATGGCACGTCTACACATGACATCAGCTCAATGGGCCCTAGCTTCCCAGTGGTATCAAGCTGTGGGGGATCTAGAGGATGTGATCCAACTGTCCACTGACTTTCTGAATTCCCTTCAGTGGTGGATGATTCGATCCAATTTGACCTTGGGACATCCATTCCAAATTCCTCAGCCACAAAAAGTGCTGACGAAGAATGCATCCCTCCTGGGGTAGGGAGCTCATGTAGATGGACTTTACACTCAAGGAGCTTGGTCCTTTCAAGAAAAAGGTCTTCATATCAATCTTCTGGAATTGCGAGCGATCTGGAACACTCTAAAGGCTTTCAGAGATCGGCTGTCCAACCAAATCATTTTGATTCAGACAGACAATCAGGTTGCCATGTATTACACCAACAAGCAGGGGGGCACCGGATCTTGCCCTCTGTGTCAGAAAGCCGTCCAGATGAGGCTTTGGGCACGCCGTCACTGCATGTTTCTCCAAGCCACTTATCTGGCAGACATAAACAACAGTCTGGCCGACAGGTTGAGCAGGATAATACAACCTCATGAGTGGTCACTGAATATGGGCGTAGCCCGCAAGATCTTCCGAGCATGGGGCACCCCCTCGGTGGATCTTTTTGCCACTCAATTCAATCACAAGGTCCCTCAGTTCTGTTCCAGGCTTCAGGCCCATGACAGACTAGCGTCAGGTGCCTTTCTCCATTGGGGAACAGGATTCCTGTATGCATATCCTCCCATACCTCTAGTAAGGAAGACTTTTCTGAAACTGAAACAAGACTGCGGAAC